>NW_010424291.1:6687-17549 GCF_000710305.1 Buceros rhinoceros silvestris
GGTTCTTGAGCAGCTGTGGCAAGCTGACCCCTCGAAGGTGAGACTGGCAGTGCCTGCTTTCTAAACTGCATCAGGTCTCTGTCACCATGCAGCTGAAAAGCAGATCCTAAATGTGAACAAACACCCCATTCAGGGGACTGCTGGCTTCACATCCAAGCTGGGGGTGTATTTCTTTTTTGGAGGTCAGCAGCAAGATCATCGTGACTTTTACCTGAAGGACTTGGCCAAATAAGCCCACTTGAGACGGTGACCATCTGTAGGTTTTCAGCTGGCTTTTAATGTTCCTCAGCATTGGGTGAAGTCAGTAGCTTTGGTTTGTTAGGGGAAGATCACAGGCAGTTTTGAGGGGTGAGCTAGGGAGAACAAATTGAAGAAAGTGTGGGCTTCTAGGCGTAGAAGGGAGTGGCAAAGCATCAGTGTAACTAGCTGATCGTTTTCTGGCTGCAGACTCTGAACATCATGTGCTCAAAGCAGGTCCAGTCAGACTTAGTTACTACTTCCAGCTCATGAGCAGTTGGGACTTAACTGTAGGTGATGAGACATCTGCTGCATAGATCCTAAAGGGCTTCTGACTTGGGCTAGCTTCCCTGTGCAACTGCTGCTACGACAGCAAACCCTAATTAAACCTCTGATTGCATTTGAGTCGACCTTCCTTCCAGATCCAGGCTGACTGTCTGGATCTCTTACACATAATGGGTGTAGGGAGGTATGTGATGACCACTGAGGCTGAGATTCACCTCCTGCCAAATAGCCAGGAGAGCGTGGGGAAGTCTGTCCTCCTGCTGATGACACTTGTTGTGGCTCTGGGGTAGCTGCAGCAGATAGCTGTGAACTTGACTTTCCAGCATTTCAGATACAAGCGCAGCAGACAGTAAAACATCTGCTCCCAGAGCACCTCTCTAATACAACACTGGTTTGCAGCAGTTATGTCAGAACTTACAGTGGTGCTGAGCTTCTGCAGGAAGCGGGCTGAAATACACTCCCGTTGTGTTTCGGTTGCCTCTTCCACTGGCGAACAGGCTGGATGCTGTGCAGCCTCCCGGGAGCAGACCTGTCAGGTCCTGCCGCTTCCCAGCCTTTTGGCACTCCTCCGGGAGTTAACACGTACCTGTGGGGTGGAGGCTGCTCCACCAGAGAGCTTCACTATGGTAATCGACCACAGAGTAGCTTGCATCAGGGGAAAATTGTCCGGGTGTTTCTAGCTTCCAGGTAACTGGGAGATCCTGACGAACAGAAGTGGGCTCCAGCAGACGTTGGTGATGGGCTCTCTGTCCTTGCCCTGGCTGTCCATCTGTCAGGCTATGCAGAGAGATTCTCCCTGACTGCCTCAAGGCTTGAGAGCTTATTTAAATGCTTGTAAAAAAATTACTTGAGTGACTTCACATAAGCTTTACTATAATGTCCGTGACTTTCAGCTCTAGAGCCTTCAGTTGGAAGGCAAGTGGTTGGAAAAGCTGATGAGATTTGACTCCGTGAACCAGCTGCACCAGATCAGCGCTGAGTGTCACTCTCTCTCTTTGCAGTCAGGTCAGTTCAGTGAAGACATGATTCCTACGGTGGGCTTCAACATGAGGAAGGTGACGAAGGGTAACGTTACAATAAAGGTATGTCACTCCTGGGGACCGTCCCTTTTTAAACCCGTTCAAGGCTGTCTTCAGCTTCTAGTTTAAAAGACACATTTGCTCTGTTTTGCTTCCACTGCTGGTCAAACACAGGAAACAGAAGAGGCTCAGCTCAATCTGTCAAAGAGCTTAAGAATATACTTATGTTTATTCATGGGATTTCTTAAGTGAGAATCTGTGTGATTTCCAGGCTCAGGGACTCGTTAAAGCTGGCTTACATCCGAGTTAATTTTCACATGTTTAGGGCCCAGAGATCCTCCTCTTCTGCTCATCAGTATTGCTTCAGGGAAGGCTGAGATCAAAAGCAAAGTTTTAAGTCAATATACCTCATTTTCTTGTATATCACAGTGTGTAAACTTAGTACACAAGGGTGTTCTTGCACCTGGTGTAAGGTGCTCCAGTGTGCATCTTATGCTGTTGGGCCTGCAAGCTTTGAGCTGCTCTACCAGGGATTATTTCTGCTCTCTGTGTGAGAAGTCCTGCAGCTGGCCTAAGCAGAAAGGAAAAGCTTGTTTCTCGCCTTATATTTGCGGGATGTGTGTGAACGTCGTGCATGGCTAAATCATCTCTCTCCTCTTGCCTTCAGATCTGGGATATAGGAGGGCAACCACGATTCCGAAGCATGTGGGAACGATATTGCAGAGGAGTTAATGCTATTGTGTAAGTGTCTTCATCAGCTGGTGCTAAACCACAGGTTTGCTTCTCCCCTGTGTGCAGCCTGGACTCCGTGCTGCGTGGTTTATCTTTGAAACTACTGCAGCCGTCCTGACCTCTTTACCCTTGAGTTCACGGCTCGAGATGGGTTATGTTCTTATCGGTGTCTGATCTGGAGCACTAACTACTTCCTGTCTGAACTCGGTGGCAGTGCCTCTAACTGAAACAGTCTTTCATCTGCTCTGATCATAGAGAATTTTTCTAAAAGACCCAAATCCTTTACTTGGAAGCCCTGGCTTTGTCTAAAGCCTTGTTGCATGTGCTCGGAGCTGACAGCGTAAAGCAAAGACTGCTGCTCCTGAAGTGGTCCAGCCTCACTGACCTAACCTTATGTTCTCTTTATAGCTACATGGTAGATGCTGCAGATCGTGAAAAAATAGAAGCTTCTCGAAATGAGCTGCACAATCTTCTAGATAAGCCACAGTTACAAGGAATCCCTGTAAGTGTTTATTGTTTACGTGGTATTAATCTTGCTTGAGGAATGGGTGTTACTTCAGCAGCTCTGGAATCTGCCTTGAACTCTAGTTTAGAGCGTTCCACGGTATGATTTGTGCTCTTCTGGAGTCTCCTGTAGTACAGGATAACCAGAGCATAGCACGGAAGTAGAGGAAGTTTGGGGAATCTGAGCTGATGGTCTAGAGGGATTGCTCTTGGGATTTCAGCTGATGTGTTCTCACGCTTGTTTTTTTGCACTCCCTCTTTGCCTGTCACCAGGTCAGTCTTCTTCCGTGGACTGGTTCAATAGCGAATGTCTCATTCTGTGAGACTTCACAGCCTAGTGCAGGCTGCTTGGCAGAGGCCCTGGCATTTGTTTGTGGGTTGGGGTTTTTGGGGTGGGGGTTTTTTTGCTTTGTTTTTTCTTCTTTTTAAAAAAGCAAAATGGCAACTGTTTCCTTCTGCTCTGGATTTCAGGTTCTAGTACTTGGAAATAAGCGAGACCTTCCTAATGCTTTGGATGAGAAACAGCTCATTGAAAAGATGTAAGTCCAACCCTTCCTACGAGTGGTTACCTTAACTCAGCGCATGAATTCATGCGCATAGGTTAGATCAAGAAGCTTGTCTTGATAAGTAGAAAACCCAGCACCAGGAGGTAGCTGAAACAAGGTACAGAAACAAGTTATGTGGAGAAGATGAAGGGCAGCAATTTAGACTCTGTGTGACGTGTGTGTTGAAATGTTCTCTCTTCCATAGGAACCTCGCTGCTATTCAGGACAGAGAAATCTGCTGCTACTCAATTTCTTGCAAAGAGAAAGATAATATAGGTAACTATTAACCTAAACCGTGAAGCATTTCATCACCAGAGGATGGATTGGGGGAATGTAACTCCTTAAACACAGGCTTCCTGGCCTCAGGAAACTGTAACAAACCAGAGAACAAGGTGTAAGTGCACTGGTGAAATTCAGTGTAACTCCTGATGGTAGTGAGGAAGCTTGACTGGTGCTGAAGTTGTAGTTACCACAACAGATGTCGGTCTCCTGTGAAATCTGCTGCCTTTCTGTAGTTTGCAGCAAGTAGCTGACTAGTCTCACTGCTAGCTTGGCCTACATGATTTTGTACTTCTGTCAGGTGCTCCCTGCTCTGCCTCACTTCACGAGGCTAGCAAGTACTTGCAGCAAGTTTTCCCTCAACAGTTGTTCCCTCAGCAGAACCATCTCCCCTCTCTGGCTTATCAGAGCAGTTTGTGTTGCGGCCTGTGCGTGGCCTGCCCCATGCAGCCAGACAGCAGGTTGTTCTGGTGCTGACACCAGTTGCTTTGGAGTTCCTGGAGTTGGAAGGCATTGTTTGATGGTACTGTGTCATACCACATACTTGACACTAGTATTGTAAGTGAACTGAGTCACCTCAGCTGAATGAAGATGCAGTACTTAACTCTTGCCATCCCTCTCCTGGTGCCTTCTTGTGACTGCCAGGAGATGAACACGAGTTCACTGAGGGAAACTAGAGGCTGGTGGTCACCAGAACAAGCTAGAGAAGTTACCAGACCTGCTTTATACTAAGAACTCAACTTCCTTCCAGGAAAAGTGAATAGCCTGTAGAACTCTTCAGGCTTCTTATGCAAGAAGGCCCTGTCACCATCGGTTAAAGATTCAAATGTAGTGGATAGGAGAAGCAGATACTCCCTCCTGCTGTTATCTCCTGCACAAGGCTCACAGCACAGTCGGGCATCCCCGATGCTGTAGGAAAGGTGCTGCTGGAAGCATGGGGCTGGCATGATGCTAGTGCATTGCACTTCCTGAGGAGCCCCTTGTTCAGCGTGGAGGAGCTTGATGCCATGTACCGTAGGGCTAACCTGACCTTGTTCCCATCGGGTGAGGACAGGCAGACTGGCTGATTAGGGCAGGGTATGGTCTAAAACTCATTCTGTGAGCCCTGCAAAGTGTCGGGTGTGGAGATGGCTTTTTCCTAGAGGTGTAGTTGACTGAGGAGCTGGAATGTCTGGGGTAGTTCCTTTAAATGTTCCTTAAGGATGCTGGGCTAAAGCACAGACAGCAAGGGTTCAAAACCAATGAGTCTGTGTCTTGGACCGTCCCCTGGAGCAGGGCTGGATATTCCTGTCGTGTGCTGGGGGACACTGGCCTACCAGCGCGATGCCAGCTGTACAAGTACCAATGGACACTTGAATGTGGAACTTCTCCTCTCTCTCTCTTTAGATATCACGCTTCAGTGGCTTATTCAGCATTCAAAGTCTAGAAGAAGCTGAAGTCTTCCTGGAATCTCCAGTACCAGTTGGCCATAATCTCAATTGTCCACTTCCCTCCATGACGAGATATTACCCCAAAATCCTGTATCCAGAATCTGCCTTTTCACGGTTCATTTCTCATGTGCACTGCTGAAGACTTGTATTCCTATTCTGTCACAAACCAACTAGAGTTGTCATGATAAAGTCAGCACAAATATTTATTTTACAACCATCTGTGGTGGGAGGGTTGTGGGGGGGCTTTTTAAAAGAAAAATCTCTCTACCATGTTAACTACGATGGTACACTCTGTTCTGGTTTTTCAGGGCCAGGTTTTTATATGATTTTCAGCAAGTGTTTTATTTCTAGTGTTTAGTGGCTTGAAGATGCTGATGCTTGACAGCATTAAGATTCTGTGAGATGCCACATACAGTAGTTAGAAAACATTTAAGCGTGAGTTGTGGGATACTGATTTGTCTCACAAATGCATGTGATGTGTGTATGTAAGCAGAGAAACGGAGACCGTTTGCAGAGGGGAGCACAAGGCATAGATCAGCATCACTAATCTACAGCCGGGATCTTCTCCTGTCACTTGAAAAAGAAAACTCTCATGATGAATTAGGGAAGAGTCAACTGTTTAAAATCATTTTGTTGCTTCTGTTTAACCTTGGTGTGGGGGATGGGAATGGACCGTTCTGTCAAGCTTTCAAAAATTGGAGTATTCCAGCATGAAAACAAATTGCTAGGAACATCAGACTCTGTTCAAATCCATTTTTCTATCTACAGATACTAGTGGTCTCTCTTGGAAACCAGAACACGCGTTCTGAGCAGCTGCATGACACCTAAGTTACTGATGTTTCTATATCGAGTCAGTTGTTGACCTTTAGCACAATATCCATGTGATTGTCTAGTGTCTGTCCCGCTCCTGGAATGGCTGGGCACGGTTTTGCCCGGTGCTGTGGGGTACCTGGGCCGTTGTGGCAACCCTAGCGCTGCCTGCTTTCCTGGCGTCACCCTGTCAAAGTCTGTGAGCCGCCAGAGGAAACGTTCTGCTGCGTCAAAGCACAAGAGAGCCCACGAATCGATCCTGTTTCTTGACTCGCTCCTCAGCATAGGGACGTAGGTCCAAAATCGAGGTTGTGATGTCTTTAGCTTTACTTTCTCGGTGACTTCACTGTATTAAAGGGTCAGACTTGCTAAGACTGGTTTGTTCATCCAGTGATGTCAGTGTAGCTCACTTGTGTGTGCAGATACATGGTGCCCCTGCTCGTGCTGCCTCACACCGTGTGTGATCCTTCACCTAAGCGCAGAATTTGCGTTATGTCGCAGTCTTTGGTTGGAAACGCTGTTCAGTCCTCTCAGTTGTGACAAGCCAGTTTTAATTTCGACTGCCATGGCCTTACTGTCCTGTACCAACTGTTGCACTGGTGCACAGACACTACATGCTGCCTGCCTTCAGTCTGAACTCGCATTTTAACTTCTTGTCCCCTTTCAGTTCTCTGAAGCATGATCTCAAATTAATTCATACTCTGGTGCTGTAGAGGAGAGGGTGTATTAACCTGCTGCTGTAGTCCCTAGTTCACCAGGAACTGCTACAGTTACCTTTATTTAGCAAACTTGCTTGTGCCTAAAATACGGAAACTGAACTAGAATGTGTGAATCCTTGTGGGGGACCAGGTCACTGTTTAGTTAACTGGCCTATAGCTAAACTCGATGTGTTTGGTGTTGATATACTTCACTGCTTTCAGCGTTTATGGCATCCAAACACTACCAATTGTTAACCTGTGCATTACTCTGCATGTGAACAACTGATACAATTACCGAACTTTGTAAATACGTGAATTTTTTTATTTAGGTGGATGCATATGTTGGTTTACTGCTCTTCAGCTTTATTCAATAAACTTATGTTTTGAGGGTTGTATTGACACTTAACTGACTGACTTGAGTTGGTGTGGCTTAACTCCTGGAGATACGTTCTGGGGTGTCTTACAGCGGGGGAAGAGGGCTCGGTAAATTCTGGAGCTTCTTCGTGTGTGGTTCAGCTCTTCAACTGAAATGCTTATCAAACAACCTTCAGGCTCGGGAATTTCTCAGCTTACAAGAGCAAGCTTAGCTAGTCAGTCTCAGCAGGCTTCTCTGCTTTTTTATGTTTATGAGCAGCACTGGTCAGCTGAAGGGTCTTACGAAGGGGCAGCCTTCTGGTGGAGCTCTGATTTCAGGAGAAAAATGTATCTACAACATGGTTGTTGTTGTCAAGCTTAGAGTAAAACGTTTGCTTTTCTAGCACAAGCGTCAGATCTAGCAGTGCCTGATCACTCATTGCCAATTAAAGCATAGAGATTCTGATCTCATTGGAAAGTGAAGCTTTTGTGAGGTTTTGGACAAAAGCTTTGTTGTGATTTTAACCTGAAGTTACACTGACTGTTCTTCCCAATTTCTCTTGGGTCACTGATTAGCTTACAGGACCGTGTGTCAACATCCTCCAAGTAGTGGTAACAAGTTGGATGTCTTCTGTCCAGGAGCTGTTGCCAGGGGAGCTTTCAAGAGTTGCTGGGCTGTGAGGGGTTAGTTCTTGGGGCTGCAGGCTGGTCGGTTGGCATCCTTCACGTCTGGCTCGGCCGGCGGGAGGGACTAACGAACTGTTGCGTATATGATCACGTGCGTGTTTCCTCAGTCGATGAGGTTTCCTGCCTGCAGAACAAGCTGCCCAGGAGTAACGTTCAAAGCAAAATGCCTCTAGATGCAGAATCTGAGGACGGTGTTGCTGCTGCGGGGTTTGTCACCAGGTCTGGGGTGCGTGCTCCAAAATGGATGTTTGTGTTGCTTCTGTGAATGACTCCACCTCAGTTCTCCCAGCTAGTCTCGTACAGTTCTTCCAGGTGCCTTTAGCCACTCACAGGGCAGAACCGTAGACCCTGAAGAGACTTTCGGTGCAGAGGATCATGCTTTTTCTGCCTGTGGGTTGATTAATTTCCCAACCACTTTAATTTTGAAAGAGAAAGGAAGTGTAGTAAGTCTGTCCAGAGAAGTGAGGCTGTTCACCACCTTTCAGCCGTGGTCTAAAGAAACTACTCACTCATCTGGCACAGTTAAGCCCAGGGTTAAGCCTTTTCTATTCCAGTAAAGGTGTGGAGCCAAAGATAGACACGAGCAGTGCTGTCTGCTGAGCTGTGTTCTGCTTCTAGACATCTCTTGGGCCAGCCTAATCTCTTGTGATGATGATCACTTGTCTCAGGCTCTGTAGTGAGCCTGGACAGTAAAAAGAGACAGGTTAAATGTCCCATAGACATGTCCTTAACAGAAGTTGCTTTTAGGGGATGCATTTTAGCAGCAGGAATTGTTGTGCTTAAACATCAGTAGCTGCAGTCCTGAAGCTCTCTCCTGATGTACCCTGATGTCAGCCTTGAGCGTGTGAAGAGAACCGGGTCTTGTGAAAAGGCAAAGGCTGAGCCAGAGAGAACTCTCGGTCGTGAGCGCGTGTGTGCGCAAGCGAGACACCAGTCATGCCAGTGTCACCGCGTGCAGGTGTTGGTATCGTGTGGCATCCAGGTTATTTGAGAGAGCTGTCAGCTCTGAGTGCTGGGTTGGTTCTGTTCAGGACAAGCGCTGGCTCTCGCTGGGCACAGCAGCGTGTCTGGCTCTGGGAAGACAAGTTTGTGCAGGCAGTACCCGCTGCTGTGTGGGTTTTTCCCTGGAGTGTTGATGTCCCATCAGCGTGGATGGTGGTCTCTTGAAGTGCAATTTCAGTGCAGCATAATCCTCACCATCACCCGAGTACAGCCGAGTGTCCTGAGTGGCACAGAGCAATGTCTGGAGAAATGCTGTTCCCTGATCTGTGGAACTAATCGTTGAGTTTCTTACCAGTACGTGTTTTCTCTTTGCATCTTGATGGAAGTAGGTTGGAAAGACAGTCCCTTTGGGATGCTGACATACGAAACTGCAGAATCTTCACTTTCTGGTAGGAGAAAGGAGGCCAAAGAAAACGCCTTGAACAGTCTCTGGTTAAATTAATAGAGGGATGTTGTGCAGGGATCTATAACGACTTCAAGTATGACTTAGCTGCATTACGGAGCTTGTCACCGTTCGAGGTTTAGTTCTGTAGTTGCCGTGGCTGCGCAGTGGCCTGTCCTGAAGAGCTTTGTGTGTGTTTACCGAATGTGGAAGAGCTGCGCTTCCCGCCGGCCGTATGCCCCAGTGCTGCTCCCCGCTGCTTGCTTTGACTCCAGAGGGCTGTGTGAGTCCTGCACAGGGGTGTGCGTCAGGGTATTGGCACCATCCTGCTGTCTGTGACAGGGACAGCAGGGCAATGGGTCCTGGTCAAGGAGAAGTGATGTGTGAAAGCCTGGTATGCGCTTCAGGACTTGTATTCCCAAACATGAATGTCGAGTGACTTGTCTCATGAGATCCTGACCCCGCTGTGAGTAGTCCGTGGCTTTAGGACTACAGATGCTGAACATCCAGGTGTGCCTCGGTGAAGCATTGGGGAGCTTCCTACATGGCACGCCGAGGGGGTGCGCACACACCCTCCTTTGAGAGGAGAAGTCAAATGTGCGATGGGTTTATTCCCGTCAGAGCGGCAGGCGGGTAAGTAGACCTCTGTGCCAGGATCAGTGCCTTTTAATGATGACGTGACAGGCTTTGTTCTGTTCAAGGCAACATCTATCATTGTGATCGTTTTGAAGTGCTTCAATAAAGTGTTGTTGGAAACCATCCCTTCGCGTGCTCCTCTGTAGCAGCACAGCTGCTTCTACCCTCAGGGCTGTGTGAGAACCCCTCATGACCAGACTGGGAAACACTGTTCCACCCGAGCTAAGCTCAACCCATCGCTGCTAAAATTTAGCTCTTTACATCATCTCTGAGAGGAGCTAAGAGGTTGAAGAACCTTCTAACCAGAGAGCAGGTGCTATTGCTTCTGTGTGGGCAGGGACATTCCAGGGTAAACTGAGGAAGCCTCTCCTGGCCTCATTAGGAAACTTCACCTTTTAAGTGCCGTCAGAAAGCAGTGACACTGGGTATATAAAGGAGGCGGGTTCTAAACTTCGTGCGAGTGCTGTTGCCTGGTCGATGCGTGGTCAGTGTGTGCCGTGTGTTAGCAGAGCAGTTGCTGTGGAAACCGGTAGTAGCCTTAAAGAAGGGACCGTGAGCCTTGTGCTCAGCTGGGGGCGACTTCAAGCTGTGGGTCTGTGAAAAATCTATCGATTACAGCTTTGCTGTAGATGCTGAAAACGTTTGTCAGTCTCATTGGTGTTTCTCTCTGAAAAGCCCTGTGTGGGAGAGGTTAAAACTGTGTTATTCAACAAACAAAGCAAATAGGGGAGGAGAGGAAGAAAAAGCTACTCAGCCCATCGCTGCTAAAATTTAGCTCTTGTTGAAGATGTGTGAGCTTTAAAGCTAAACTTCTCTCAAGAGTCTTGGAGTGGAGTAAACCAACAAGCTGCTTCTGTGTAATTGTGTGAATGGGGATGGGGAAAAGATAGTTCAGTCGTTTCAAGAACGAGGCTTTTTCCTCGTTTTTTAGAGTCAATAAATGAATCTTCTTGGTGTGACTAATATTTCTGGTGCAGAAGCGGGGAAACATTAAAAGGATGCGTCAGCTGCCCAGGGTGAGGAAGGGAGTTGGACGAGCCCCCTGCGGCTGGAGCGGGGGTCGGCGCGCAGGGTCCCCGCGGGGGTGGCTCTTCCGTCCAGAGGGGTTTGTTCTGCTCTTCCTGTGGCACTGAGTGGAGAACCAAGAGCAAGATCTGGCTTCTGGAGCGGTGGAAAGCGCAGGCTGCAGACGGCTGGTGCGCGCCTGGCCCTGTCCGGTGCCCCGCTGCGGTTCCCGGGAGCCTCCGGGCGGTGTCTCTGTG
>NW_010424292.1:0-2974 GCF_000710305.1 Buceros rhinoceros silvestris
TTCCCCGGCTCCTGAGGGCAGCCACGGCACCGTCTTGCCGTAGCCGAGTTTTTTCTTTTCAGCAGAGGAGGGGGCTCGTTCCCCGCTGGATGCTCGGTGGCTGGCTCTGCCCACCCTCCCAGGCACAAACCGAAGGGTTGGGGCCAGATCTGAAAATTCCTTTGGTCTGGATGCATCAACTTTCAGCCTCTCGTTAAGGTTATCTAGGACAAACGCAATCCGTGCCAGAAGAACTTCTCTGTGGTGCTGTTTAGCCAAATGCTCGACTATACCCCGGTGTAGTAATCTTCTGCCTTTTCGTGGATGCAGCAGAGGGACCGAGGAGCTGCGTATCCTCCATTAACTCTTGATTGCTTTGCTGGGAAGGCCGGTTCGATTAAACGCTGCCACCTGAATGCCTCTCACAGCCCAGGGCTCCCCTTCCGCATACTAACAAGCGGCGGTTCTGCTGGAGGATTTTCTTAGCGAGTCATTCAAACTTTGTCTTGTCCATTAAATCTGTTTGCTGATGAGCCCCGGGATGGCGCGAACCCACCTAGTGAAGTGCCAGGATGGGGAGAAGGGCGGAAAAGGGGCCGTGGATGAGTGGGTGGTGGTGCAGGTGGCGGATGGCTGGCAGTGATTACAGATACCATCAGAAGAGCAAGCAAGGCACTGACTGGTTTCCCCACTGTCTGCCACAGCCATCGAGACCCGTCCCTTACAGGTGTGCCCAAGCCTGCCAGCTCTGTGGGTGCAATTCGGGATGTCACCAGAAGGAAGATCTTCTGTGGAGCTGAGCTCTGAGCGTTTCCCCGGGGTGTGGGGGGCTGTATAGGACACTTCTGGAAAAGCACTCAGCAAAGGGAGCCTGATTTTCAACCTGTGTCTCTGTTTTTGAGCCTTGTGTGAACTAGGTCCATTACACGGAGCTTCCTGCTGCCGTAACCTGTGTGTGGCTGAACTGCAGCCTGGGCTTGCCCCATGGGATCTGCGGGGCTCTAAGTGCTCCCCTGTAATCTCTGCCTTTCATCCCTTTCTGTCTTCTCTGGTAGGTAAGAGCCATCCGCAGCAATTTCCGCCCCCCTGTGCTGTCTCCTGACGAGGTACAGAAGGCAAGAATAGCCTGATGAATAAATAATGTTCAGCTGGCAGGACTCTCCTCCTCGCAGGAGACACAAAGGAGGAAGAAAACCCACAATCTTGAAATGTTCCTGGCAGTTGCAGAGTCTCGTAACTATCATTTGTTTTCGGTAGGCTGCCTATACCTTTTGCAGCAGGGTGTTTCCCCTCGTTAAACACAGCCCGCTTATAGGATGAAAGGCAAGAAGTGCAAATCCAGCAGAAATTGACCCTGTTTGGGCACAGCGATAGCAGAGATTATCATTAATGGAAGATTAAATAGATTACATAAAAAAAGGATTGGAATTTGTAGGGCATGTGGCTGTGGGTTTGAAAGGCTGCAGCTGCACTCTCCTGATGCATGTCAGCATCTCCGAGGGGCCCTGTGGGACGCTGTGAGGCTGCAGCAACCGTCAGAGGAGAGAGGGAGAAGAATGGCAGCCTTTCTGCCATGAGCTGCTGACACGGTGTGACCCCAGAGCAAGTGTCTGCGTCTGCCACCCTCACCTCTTGGGAAGAAAGGGAATTTTTTAAACAAATTCATCCCCGTTTCCCAGGTTGGGCAGCGCATTCCCCCTACGCCCGTCGCTCGAGCTGCTGCTGACACAAGTGTCATGCATCCTCTTGTGCCAGGCGAAGGCAGAGCTGACACGATGAACCCGATGCCCAGCTTTTGGAGCAGCGCACACGTTGGTGTCATCCTCTGGCTTGGTGGGCGCAGAGGTGGGCAGCAGGCGCAGGTTGCTGAGCATTTCGCAGCCTCCAAGAACAGAAGCAGCTGTCTGTATTTATAGTGGGGTGTGTTGTCGTGTGCTTAATGGCTTTGACACGATAGAGCAGGCTCAAAATCTGGCTGGGAAAATGGCAGCAAATTGGGAGTTATTTCCCAGGAAAGCCGGATGATTGCCCACCTGAAGTGACTGTCGGTAAAGCCTCTTCTCTGTGTGTGTGTTCATCTGAGATGATGTTGTGAAATCTCTCTTTTTGTGGGTGTGCGTAATGACAATAATTCCTGGTTGCGTTTCACTCAAAGTCAAGCTATCTGTTCGTTGTTTTGAAAGTTCTTGATGGAAGATCCTTCAGGTTCTGACTAAGCAAAAGCCACTTACTCATCAAATCTCGCTCCGTGTCTTGTGCCTGCATGAGTTTCTCATGATCACACCGGGACCGTGGCTTTTTGGCGTGAGCCTCTTTATCCAGTGCTTGACATAAAAATCAAGCACTGTCACGTAGAAGGGTCGTCTAGCCTGTAGATCAGAAGAGTCAGCCGACTGACCCGAACACACCAGTGAGGTTTTATTTTCATCAAGCCGTTGGTTTCATTTCTGAAGAGGCATGCCCTTATTTTCCAGTATGCATTTTTCATCATGGTGTTCTTGATTCTCCAGTGGTGTTTCTGTCTTTAAATGGAGGTCTGGTACTTAGAAGAATTCCTGAGTGAATTCAGTGATGAAATGGCCCTCTGGTTTCCCTGTGACCAACGGCTGATGCAGAGAGCTGGGGTCAGGCAAGGTGGGGCTCGGCTAATGCACAGCAACCAAGGAGAGAGATGCTACAGAACTCCTAATCAGCACATTCCATGAAGCCCGATCGCGACCTTTTGTGAGGAGTCCAGGCTGCAGCCTGGACTTTGATCTCCTGCTACAGACTGTGGGGTCTGGTCGTTTCTCCCGGTCCTGCCTCCGCCTGTGCGTTGAGCACAGCAGGGTTCAAGGAGCAAGCTGCTGGCAGATGAACTGTTACCAGCGCTGACATTTTGGTGAAAGCTGTTTGTTTTATTGTGCGCTGACTCAAATATCTTTTTCACATTGAAGATGATGCTTAGCTGGAACTGCGGGGTTTTCACCAACTGCAGGGTGTTGTGGGAGGTGCT
>NW_010424292.1:3087-22509 GCF_000710305.1 Buceros rhinoceros silvestris
TGACCTGCTCTTCCCAGAGCTCAGAAACCTTCTGCCAGCCAGTGACACCTGACATTATGATTGTGAGTGGTTCTCCAAAATTGAGGGGAGGGCACATGAGTGTAAAACATGTGCCTTTAGCATCGACTAAATTAATGTGTCTTTTACCCATTTGTAATGCATCAAAAGCTGTTGAATTGGAAAGAAAATACTGAAGCGAAGAACCAGGCGTTCTAAAAGCATTTGCTGCTTCCTCATTCCCGCTTACTTTCTATTCACAATCCGTGAGTCAGTGTACCACAGACGTGATTAGATTTGTGTTCCCCATCTGAAGTACTTGTCAACAGGAAGGCTACCGCCAGGATAAAAATCATAAATACGCGGTTGTAGTCGTTTCGCTACAGTGGAGGTTCTGGCAGTTTTATTTTATTTTTTGTAAATATGGTTTCAATTAAGTGGGATGACACGGGGCTCAATTCTTTTTTCCATTTTTAGTCCTTTTATAGCTGGGAACTAGTGCGGTGATCGCTGACTCCGTGAGGAAGGGGAGTGTTTAAACAGGGCCCTCTTGCAGATACGTGCATTGATTCTGCTCAGATATATGTGCTCTCTGCTTCTTTTATTGAAGTGTTTGTTGGAATCCCATGGCCTAGGAGAGCCTTCACAGCACGGGTATGATGGGAGGAAGGGATATGGCTGAAATTACTCTATGCTGCCTTTTAACCCTGAATAAAATTCTTCTGGGGGCTGTAAGGATTCTTGTTACATTGATTTAACCGACGATCAGTGGTGGAAGCAAAGCCTTACCTTTTCTTTGGCACGTTTTCTAGCCTCTGTGCAAGGACGTTACGTGATCTATTACATGTTGACAACAGAATACCATTATTAAATTAAAGTATTGATTCATTGCAAAGTATTATGCTAAAGTAATGTCAGTGGTTTGTCTAAACCCACAGAAAATGGAAATTAAAAATTAAAGCAAAAGACCCGTCTCTTTGTGCAGTATTGTGTCTAGCATTGCAGTACATTTATCATCTGACTCAGTGCTTTGGAACCTCCTGCAGAGCGCAGCGAGTCCCAGGGCTGGTATGGATCTGCCTTTGACTTTGTCTTTAAAGGCTGTAGCACACGTGGCTTTCAGGCGTACCTCAGACCTGCTGGTGATGGGTTTGCTAATTTCTCCTGTGACTTGTTTGGAAACAAACTGCACAAGGACAATCATGGAGGACTCCCTGGTCACCAACACAAATAAACAAATTAAACCCAGAGACCTTTGCCTGTCTCTGAGGCTGGCGGTTTCTCTCTGAGGTTCCTGGTGGTCGGAGCAAGTTTGCGCTGTGCCGGTCCTCTTGAGCACGTATGCGCACACACCTGAGGTACAGGCAGGTGTGTGAGCGCTTGCGCTGTACCAGTGTCTGGGGAGGATCAGGAGCGCGAAGGCTGTGGTAACTTGCGGAGCAGCCTTTGTGAAGCTTGGCGGCTCCCTCGGTTGCGTTGAACGCCAAGGTAAAGGGCATTGCTCCCGTTTGGAAGCCCGTGTCCAGTTCGGCTGTGTGGAAGGGATTTGCTGTTGCTGTTGTAATTTTTTTTTTTTTTTTTGCATTACAAGAGTAGACAAAGCACAGTTTGGAAGAAGAACAAGATTCTCTGTGTTATGGAGATGATTTCTTACCCCGAGGGGTTTGGTTCTTGGATCAATATGATGTGGGCTAGAGGTATCATTTTATCTGGTAGCTGTACTCCAGATCAAAACTGGGGCTGTGCTTCCTCATTGCTCTGAACTAAATTTCCAAGGCAGGCAGCATTTCGATCTGCTTCCAAGCTACTCCAGCCCTAATCCCAGGCCACCCCAAGTACGTCCTCAGAGAAGGGAAGCGGCTCCTGTGCAAGCTGAGCAGGCGGGCTGGTCAGGCCAGGGGAATCCTTCAGACCAGGACAGGGCAGAGGAGCAGCACTCGGATGCTTCTGGGTAGCACACGGAGAAAGGAAATGCGCACAAGTGCTTTTTGGGAAGAGTTTTACTTCTTATCACACAGGTTTCTTGGTAAGATGAGTTCAGGAAGAGAAAAATGAGTAAAGCAGCTAGGAGAAAAACTAAACTAGCAACTGCTGTATAAATGGTGGTGTCCTTTTCGGAGAAGAAATACCTAATTGGATCAAGTCTTCCTGGTGAAATTTGGTGATAGCAGGGAAAAATAAATTTATGAAATGTTTCTTCCAAAGTGTTTAAATGTTTATTTTTGAAACTTCATCAACATGCTCAGCATTACTTCAGTTGTATTTAAAAATACAGATAAAATACGTAAAACCAACAAACTTCATCCAGTATTCCATCTTTTCTGTCCTCCAAGGGCAGTGTTTTGCATTTCCAAAGCTGTGTTTCTCAGGTACTGTGTAAATAGGAGGATTCCATGACTTCCAGGTCCTTTTTACAACATATTAGCCCCGATTCTTATTCTTTTTTTGTGGTGTAGTTCTGAGTGCTGACTGTAGGCGAGAAACTCTTAAAGAGATAACTCACTTCATACCATGTTTAGCAACAGATTTTCCAGTCAAAATGGATTTGTGTTTTGTCCTCAGAGTAGTTAGATTTTTGTATTTCTGCAAGAACTAAGCCTTTGAAAAAAGCTCAGGTAGAATGGGAGAGCGTCGCTGTCCAGTAAGCGCAGAGCTGGGTAGAAAGAGAACGTGAAGATTTGGTCTGAAATACCTGGAGAAATTCCTGCATTAGTCCCGGTGAAATAAGGCCAGCAACTTGCAAAGGCTCCTCTTTCTGCTCTGTTAGTTTTTGAGTTTACGGCTTTTCTTTTTCTTTTCCATTTAAAATTAAAATTAATCTTTTGGTTATTCTAAGGGCCCTAGAGTTGTGTCG
Organism: Buceros rhinoceros silvestris; assembly: GCF_000710305.1. Lineage (NCBI taxonomy): Eukaryota > Metazoa > Chordata > Aves > Bucerotiformes > Bucerotidae > Buceros > Buceros rhinoceros. The sequence goes on from NW_010424292.1 coordinate 5,939, forward strand.
CCCACTTGTTATTATTATTGTAGAAAATAACACTTCTGGTTGTGTACAGTTTTTCTCTGTATTACTTCCTCAGCTGCATCTGTGCCAGCGCTGACTTTTCCCTAAAGCTAATAAACAGGAAATGCTTTCTAAAACATGAGTGATGGCAGGTTGTGTTTTAAGGTGTAGTTGTTTTCTGAAATGGAACTGATGGGGTTGTTTTCACGCCATATGTTTCACAGCATCGTGGCTGTAGAAGTCCAGATCCTCACTCCGGAGGAGCTGAGCCTTGATTGCTGGTTGTTACCAGACAGAGGGGCTGTAGCACTGTGGAGTAGCAAACCAACAATTAGTATTAATGGCAAATAGCCTTTTTACCAGCCCTGGTCCTTCTCCCCTACGTCAGAACTTGCAAAGCGAGCGCTGGAAATACGGCAGGCTGTGTGCTGGGAAAGGCTCGGGGGTGTCTCTCTGTGGCAGTGACCGGGGGCGGTGGTTTCTGCCGTGGCTGATAGGAGGATGGGAAGGCTACAGCCCAGCCTGTGGTAGCTGTGCTGCTTCAGAGTGCAGCCAGGGAAAACCCCGCTCACTCAACAATGTGTCTAACCTGCGGAACCGTGCCGCGCAGCCCTGATGGTTACTTACACCTCCCAGCTTAACGCATCATGAAAGAGCAGTTCCTGTCCTGTGCTGGCAGTGGCTGGGAGCTGGAGCTAACCTGCTCAGGGGCTGAGGGGTGCTGCTGAGTGGGACAACAGATATAGGGAACTCTGTGTCCTCTGCGCCGCTGAATTACAGTGCAGGTGGTCAGTGGGGTGTCGCTGTAAAACAGTGCTGAGCTACCCCGGCAGTTTAGACGTAGGATCGACCGTGTAACGCCTGCTAAACCCATCTACTCCTTGTCTGCCAAAGGGGTGTGCTTTGCGAGTGCTTATTTAAGAGTAATGTTGTGTGGAGAGAAAATTAATTTTCTTGCTCGGTCTGTGGGTGGGTTTACAAGAGAAGCAGGGTTTTGTTTGAAACCTAGAGATGAGCTGCACTGAACTGGTGCGGTGATCCTCCTGCCAGTTAACGGCGTCGGAGATGAAGGCTTTGCGCCACCGGGGTCAGCGGGTGGTGGGTTCAGGATCTGGACCGAGGGATTATTTTGATGTCAGTGCTCCTGATTTAGAAGGGTAGAGGTACTTTCATAATTATTTCATAAGTAGCTAAACCACATTAGCCTTTTAGCCTGAAATCTGGCCCAGCTACATAAGGGTTGTAGCGTTAAAGTTCATTTTTTTTCTGTAAAGAACTAAAAAGCAATGTCATGCCTGAACACATTGAGCAGCGACATTAGCCTTAAGCAGTGGGTTTCTTTTGCTTTTGAATGTCAGTCTTTATTTTATCCCCTATGTTAGTAGAGCTTACTGTAGATTGCACAGGGGCAGCTGCTTGTTTGTAAGACTGTATCTCAGTGTTATAAAGTGCGTTGTAATTAGCTTCCACTGATCAAAAGCATTAGTAGAGAAATACAGGTTGCATACTCCAGCAGTGTATGAGTTGTAGCATTCAGCAGGTGGAATGCTCACTGAATGCTGTTTCTGAGTTGCTCGTACCTGTTTTTGCATTCCTGGATGATCTTGGAGCAGTGTGGAGATGATGCAGAGTGCCGGCAGGCTGAGGCCATGCGCTGGGACTGTACTCAGGCACCCTTCCTCCCAAAGCTGCTTTGTTAGGAGGTTGTGCCTTTGCCTCAGCTAATGACCTTCTGCGCTGTGAAGATGACGACCTTGACGCTTGTAACGATAATAAAAACAATGCAGAGAATGCATTGTTCACAGGATTCTTCTGGAGTGGGAGGGTTTACGGTGCAAGGGCTCATTTGTGGTGCCACGTGGTGACTGCTGTCTCCTTGCTGTAGAGACGAGGGCTGGCGGACAGGCAGTAGAGCTGACAGGTGAGCTGTACTGGCCTGGCGCTTCGGCACGAGAAGCTCTTCAGCATGGTTTGGCCTGAGCTGGGAACACCCAGCCTTTGCCTTGGCTCCATCAGCATTAACCAACCCTGCCTTGTTCTCTGCAAAGGCACAGAGGGAAAGAAGTGTTCCTAATACCTTTTCATATCTGGAGCACATTCATTACAGAGGCTTACTTAGTCCTAAATGAAAAGCAAGAATAGTAACTTAATATTTTAAATTGGTTTTAGAAATATCTGCCTGCAATGGGGAATTCTTAGAGGTTTTAGTTCTTGGATGGTTGGATTTAATCTGAGTGTATGAAGCTGAACTGTTCTGTGTGATACGTTTAAGAAGGGAAGAAAGAGGAGCCTGATACCGTAATGGTTATTTTATAGGAGATTGAAGGGAGCACTTGCCTCTACTGAGTATCAGTGCCTGGGCACGCTGCAGGGCAGGGTTACACCTTGTGAGGCGGTCATTTGGAGAGCTGTCCTCTATGGCCGTGGCAGTGGTGGCCACTTGGTAGCCAGCTGCAGCTTCGTGGCCGTGCGGTGCCTCTGTAGCTGCGAACCAGTGTGGTTTGAGGAGCTGTGGAGTGATGGCTCCTCATTCCCAGGTGTTTTATAGTGTGTGTGTTGGAAACATGAAAAGGTATTTACTCAAGTTTGATAATAATTGAAGTCTTTTATCCCTGATCTTAGCAATGCTTGTGGCTGGTGACTGATGTCCCTGTATTGGACCAGTCTAAGCTAAAAGTCCTTACTGTAAAGCCAGTAGCGTCCTGTGGTGAGGATGAGGTATTCTAGGTGATAAAAAGATTAATAGTTCTTGTGAGATGTTTTATTTGCATACTACGAGAATTTTGACTGTTGAAAAGCAGTGTGGGTTTGTTAAGGAGATTTTTTTTTTTTAATGCTTTTAAGAAAATACTGTAATATATCTAATTAATACATTACATTTGTATTGTTTAATTAGAGATTATTTTTCAAACATCCCTCAACGTCCTAACATTCTCTTAATATTTTTTTCAGATTTGTAATCCTGTTTTACGAATGCAGTCTGTATGACAGTAGAGGGTCTTGGACTTTCTCCTTAACAAATACTACTTTTAAATTTACTGTATTTTGTGCAGTGAAATAGAATCTGAGGGACTCATCTCACATGTAATCGGGTATTCAAGGGAGCTGTAGGCTGCTCTGTAGTCCTGTAGAATCCACAAGAATCCACTAGAAGCAGGATAGTCCATAGGCTGGATGTTTGACATGAGAACCAGTCATTCAAGTTTATGAAAGAACTTAGAGTCCAAACATAATGCACCTCTTCCAGTTATCACCAGGTTTTGGTCCAGCTCTGCATTGACAAAGAGGTAGTTTAGAGCCTCTAAGTCCAGCTCAGTTCTGCATAAACAAAGTTGAGATACTCTAAATGCATAAATAAAGGAGGTGGGAGGATATGAGATTAAATGCATGTGATGTGCACTTTCAGTAGCAGTTATGAAAAACAAGTTGATGTAAAAAACCCCAAACATAGTGTCAGAGATTCAGCGTTATTTCGGGTCTTCGTTAGCTATGTTGTATAATGGTTTCCTTCATCACAGAACAAAATGACTTCTGACACTTGGTGTTGAAGAGGCATCTCATAGTGCGTAGATGGAGACGCTTTGTGTGAAGCCAGCACTTAGGCTGGAACAATCCTCTGTGCGGCAGTGTCGTCTTTGGAGCTCTGCGCTTCATTGTCACAACAGAGTGAAATTACCTTGACATTCCACTTCCACGTGAAAAAGGGTGACTTTGACAAGCATAGAGCTGTTAGAACAGGCAGCTGCAGGTCATCCTCAAAGGTCGTCCTCACTGGAAGGCACGGGCTGTCAATTGTTGGTTCCTGGAGGTTAGGAGACCAGGAGTGGTCACTTCTTTTCCTCAAGCTTAAGTGTTCTTTTTTGAGAAATGAAGACATGGTGAAGAGATGCAGATGAGAACAGAGAGCTGTGTTATAATGAAAGTTCAAAAAAACCCAAGGAAACATACTTCACAAGTCTTACTTTAAATTTCAGAAAGTACCTGATATCCCCAGTTGTGCCATTGGTTGTGCGTGTGATCATTTTCAACATTTCTCTGACAGGGAAATCCGATAGACTTCAGCATTAAAGAGGGAGGGATGGAAGCTTTGGATTTGTTAGGTGATTTAAAAGCGTGTCTTCAAATCCAGCTGGGCTGCGTGGCTGAATAATGGGTGTATCTGTGACAGCAGGGCAGGGCTGTACGTGAGACACCCGAATGAGCCAGTTACAGTTCATAGTTCTTTATTTTTGTTCTGTGATGGGTTGAACAGGGTTTGAATTTGGGACACTCATTAGGCCAGAAGCTGCCATTATGACAAAACCACTGAAATCTTTTCAGCTTAACTTCATAGTCGGGTTGTCACCGGGAATTTTAGTAACTACTATGTTTTATATTGCTGTCTTGTTATATTTTAGGACCAAAGTGTTATTGTTGCCATATCTCACATCAAAAGGAAGAATCGCATTCAGTATGGTGTAGTCTTCTATAGATAGAGCCAAAATGCTCTCTGAGTAGGTGGGATCCTTAGCAAAATCCAAACCCAATGAGATAAGTGAGAATAAGTGGGCTCCAGCTAACATTTAAAATAAACAGTTAGAGAGGAGTGACTTGCTTAGCCTGGGCCTGTTGTTCTGCATTGCCTTGTAGGTGACTTGTATAAAATGGAGCTACACTGATCTCTTAAGAAAAAAAAAAATCTGTTCTAGCAGCGATAATGTATTTATTAGAGGGGATCTCAGATGGAGAATGAGACAAGGTTTGCAGGAGAGGTATTCTAGAGGGTCAACTAATACAAGTGGAGAAAAATGGCAAATGCTTTTTTTGCCTCTGGTTGGTGAGGCGATGTAACTGATTTCACTCTTCAACCTCCTTTCAGCAGTAGGATTCTACCATTGACAAAGGCTTAGGTATGCTTTTGAATTAACTGAAAATGTTTTTCATGACTTGAGCTGATATGCTTAGCTTTGAAGTGTAAATAGGTGAAGTGTAAAGCTTGCCAAGTGTTGTCCTATTTGCTGCTTTATCCTGCCGTTAGATTTGGGGCTTAAAAACAATGCCCTCATCAGAGCAACTTGGTAGAGGTGGGGAAGGAACTGCTCATCATCTTAAAATTCTCATTCATTCGGTTTGGAGAAGGGTTTAGTATTATTAGTTATTACCAAAGATTACTATTGTGTTAACACCTGGACGTATGATCCCGACACAGAGGCTGGCGTTGAAGGCTTGCTCATTATGAATTTCAAAGCCTACGTGAAATGATTTATACTAGTGCTTGGAAATATGTTTTGGTAATAGCCTTTTTAATGCCTCTAGGACATTTAATTGCCATTAAGTGGCGTAATCTGCTGTTTGGAATGGAGAGCTGGGAGTATTTTGGTTGCAAGTAGGATAATGAAGTGGATTGAAAACAAGGAGGAATGATACACGAATGGATCTGCACCATTAACAGCCGGTGTGGGCTCAGCATCCGGTTCGTGACCAGAGTATATGGTGAGCACTGGCTGCAGTGGTGTGTCTTTTCCCCAGGCAGTCGTGGGGTTGGCTGCAGGGACTGTTCTCTCTGGGGACCAATCCTGTTCCTGCGGAAGGAGTACTAATGCTCTGGTAACAGTAATGGAATGAAGCCTGTGGGTCATCGTTCCCTACTGCTGAGGTCAGTGGGAGCTCTTCACGCTTCCTGATCCAGGACATGTTCAGACTCTCTCTTTCTGGCACAGTTGTGCCCAACTGGCATACCTGTTCCACTGAGCAATGGGCTAGTGTCTGAGTAGAAGGGTTTTGGTGGTGTTTTTATATTCTGCATGACTCTTGGTGCTTCTGTCAGTCTTGATTTGTTACACTTGCATCATAATCTCATTACGTGAACATCAAAGCACTGAGAAAGTTTGCAGTTTCAGATGGTTTTGCTTTTAAAATGACATAAAAGTTAAATCTTTCCAAGTGGTGTGCTTGGCTTCCTTTCCACGTTGTTCGGGTGTGCTTGTGAGGCAGGGTGCTCTGTGGCAGTCAGGTAAGCATTGGGAGAAACTAAATGAGTTTTGTGGGCATCTTGGTTTGAAGTGGTTCCTTTGCCTTGGAATTTTGTTTGGGATCCACAAGCACAGCTTTGTCAGAGCCGTTTGTCATTTATAAAGAAGCTGCACGGTAAACTTCAAGTCTTAAAAGGAAAGAGCATGTAAAAAATAAAAATGTCAGATTGTGAGGCAAATTGCCAAGGTTGGTGATGTTTACCCGTTTTGTCAGAGATGACAGCACGTATAATCTACACAGCCACCACGCTAATCCTGGGGGGTTGAAGGCCTGCCTCCTCAGTGACGATTTTGACCCAACGTTTGCTCTAGTGTGCAATAACTGGCTAATGAAGGTAGATCCCCAGCGATCCTGCTTGTGTCTGGTGTGTTTTTGAGAGCTTTGTGTAAGAGGGTTGGGTGGTTAGAATTCCCCTTCAGGAGTCTCCTCTCAGGAACAGTGTCTGTTCTTCAGAAAGCAAAATCATAGCAGCTTAAAACAGTTCTACAAGAGCCGAGCTTCAAGAGGTTTCAAGGTCATTCCTCAGGAAGGATTTACACTAAAAAAAAGGTGAAAGTCTCAGTGTCTTTATTAAACAGTTCAGAAGAAAAAACCTCCACAGTTCTCCAAAGTCCCGCATGCTTTCTCTGCAAACTGTGTGAAACTACCAAATGACCAACTTCTCAGAGACGAGCAGCTGATTGTGTAACTGAGGTGCATCACAGAACGTGTGAGTTTTAGATGATTTTATAAGCACACCTAAAATTAAAGAAAAAAACATCACACAGTATTATTTGGAATTTTTACATCACATCAAGGTACGATCAAAGGAGGGTTTGGTACTGCACATTTTTAAGGGAAACTGTGGGTTTGGGGTTAATCTCGCAATAGGCATGAAATCTAACATATTCTGCTCTACTGGCTTCTCAAAGACCAGGCTGTAATAACTACACAGAAATTTCATTGGTGGTTCTGTAGAATCTTCTGAATAGGGCCACAAAACAGTTATTCCCAGCGATGCATTGTTTGGAGGACACGTGCACAACAGACCAAAGGCCATCTGTCTTTCCTCGTTCTGTTGTGTTGATCTGTGCCACGCTACCTGTGCTTCACCAACATAGGGACATCGTGAAAGCTGCTTCCAGTGCTCAGCACCGGTTCTTCCATCGTTGCTGTTCCGTTAAGCTTTTCCAGAAATACCTGCAGAGAACAGGGCAGCAGAGGAAATGAGGAAGGCAGATTTAGAAGCTCAGGACATCAGAAGTGCTGGTGGCATTGTGTGTGTTGTGAAGACTGAGCGTGCTTTCCCATCAGCCTGATTTATTATGATAGGACTCCTGCCAGTAGGTGAATTATTGAAGAGCTAAGGCGGCACTTGGCTCAGGATGATGTACCATGCCCACAATCAGGTGGTACAGTCTGGAATCAGTTCCTGTTGTGCTCTCCAGCATGATCCTGTAATATTTCTCCCAGGCATTCTCCTGGGATTGGTGGCACTACCCAAGAGGAAGAAGCAATATGTGCTAGAGGAAGAATTCCACGTATCATGGGTCATTTCAGTGGATCTCTTTGGTTTCCCCAACAGAAAGATTTCCCAGCCGGTTGACCCTGTTCTGTCCGTGCTACCTCTGCATTCCGGGCTGAACGAAAGTTTCATCATCATCACCTCAGCACAGTGTGCCACCACCCCTGGTGTCACAAGTCCCAAAAGACCGTGTTCACAAGCATCTTACTTTCCTTTTAGCAGTGTTTCGTCCAGACGGCTGGTTTTCAAAACGTGCATTGTGCAAGGCAGCCGTGTCTGTTAAAACTCTACCTAATAGGAGAAGAATTCTAAATTCAGAGTGTCTTGTGTGTAATTATGATGGAAGTCTGATGTCGGCATTGTGTCTTGCTTCTTTCTTGCCCAGTACCGTCTGTCTTGGCTTGGTTTCCGTTCCTCTGCCTCTTGCTGTATGAATTAAAAATACTTTCTTCCATTTGAGCAGAGAGTAACTCTTCTGTGTTCAAAACTTGCTTAATTTTGAGATATACTCCTATTAGGTCTTTTTCAGATTTTTGTAGACTAGAAATCTTTGGAGAGAGAAATATTTGGAATATTTGGCCCACCTTTGTGAGAGTCAGAGGTCTAATTTGGTATCTGTGAATATCCATTTGTTCTGGTTTTGTTTTTTAATTGGATTATGTTTTATTTTTTGGCATTTTTTGTTTATTTTTGGACTTTGCAATGAGCCTTAGAAAGTCATGTTCTAGAACCTTTTCCTGATGATTCTTTTATCAAAATGCTTCATGTTCTCTTTAAGTGGTTCCTACTGGAAGTACAGAGTCTGGAGGAGACGTTTCTCCATCATATTCTGTGGTGGAGATCGATGCAGAGAAGGAGTTTGTTTTATCTGCAGTATCTATAATTGATGCCTGCTCTTTCAGTGGAACATCTGATTCTTTCATAGCCTTCCTGTGACTGATACACTTAAATGCCTTATTTATTGCCTTTGCGTAATAGCTCTTAAAATTGTCTTGGTTTCCTGACTAATTTGCTCAGGCTAGATTTTATTTTTGAAAGTATGTGTTGTCCTTAACTTGCTGTCTTTCCCTGCTGTGTTCTCTGTCCCTCAGGGGGAGGAAGAACTTTGTACCTTCCTGGACTGGATTGTAGCGTTATTTGAAATTCTTATATTTTATACTCCCAGGCTTTCCCCCTTCCATTTAATTTCCTTCCTTTTTCTTTATTCCAGCTTCTCAAGTCTCGTGAAAAGCTTTACCCATCATTTGTACTGGCTGGTGCCTTCCTAGTCAGTCCCCTTTTCTGTCAGAGCTGGGCTGTATCCTACTCTCGTGTTTTCAATCAGCTTCTGTTTTTCCATGAGAACCGAGTCAAAACTGATGGTCTGATAATCTTTTCCAAGAAGTGGCTGTTTAACATGATGAACATTTGCTGCTAGAAATAACAAAATAATAGAGTGCAATCGCATTCCTCCCCCCTTGACTGTGTTCCGTGAGCTTTTAAGTGGCCAGAGAGGGGAAGAATTTTCTGTATTTACCCGCATCCATTGGATAGAAAGTCATCCAGTTCTCCACTCTCCTCTGAGTCTTTCATTACCTGATTTTGAAAAAGTCTCGTTGAAGAAGAGTTTGAAGACTTTTTTTCAGCTTTAACAATGTTCGAGTTCCTCTCTCCTGGAGTTTTCATGTGACCTTTGCATTTAAGTGAGTAATTTTTACATTATCTTTACAGGTCGAGTGTGTATTTTCTGTTACACGTGGGGATAAAATATTTGAGCACGACCCTCAGAAATGGATATTTTCTTGTGGCAGTATAGATCCATCTTCCAAATGCTGCATTGTGATTTCCTAAGTAACATTCTTGGTGTGAATATACTGCACCTGAATAAACATGGCATTTTTCTGAGCGTTGTGTGCTGCTCCCTCAGGTGGGTGGTGCAGTGGCCTGAGCAGCGGTCAGAGCAGGCTGCCGCTGCTGGAGGGCCAGTTGCCTGGTGATTTCTTCCTTCAGAAAGGAAGACAGTTTCTGTCTTAACTGAGGAGCACCTGAAAATACTTCTTGGCTTTTTAGATTGTCATCTGCAATGAGTAATTTCTACCTCTTTGATCTCAAGAACTCTAATCAAAAGTGTTCAAGAGAACAATTTCTATGGCACTGGGAGGCAAAAAGAACTGTCTCCTTTAGCAACGCAAATGAGGGAGATATTAATGTTTTTACAGTTATTCCATGAAATTAATATCCCTATTCTGTCGTTTTTCAAGCTCCATCACTTTTCTCCTTTCCAAAATGCTAAGTTAGTCTTAGAACCTTATTAATTTATATCAACTTAATTCTAGCTTAGCTCTATCCATTTTAGTGGTTGCATCTCATATAATTCTAGGTGACACATTCAAGATTTTAACAAGGTGAGAAAAAGATTGCCATTTTATTTTACTGTTTATCTGGACTGATACAAACACTGAAATTTTAATGAATCTATCTCCACTACTTACTAAGAGTGTTTTATACCCCTTTATAATAGGAGATCATATTGCAAAGCAAAATTAAAACACAACAGTAGTCTCTTAATTTTTATGAGTCTAAGAGGGTTTTTTTTTTAATTACCATAGTCCATTTTCCTGTGGTGTTGGTTTTTACACTGCATGCACAACACAGGAAGGTGTAGACCTGCAGCTGAAAACATCCATCTCACGTATTTATGTTAACTGGGTTTAAAACTTTAATACTTTTTGTGATCTCTGCTGGGTAGCACGCTGAGTAATTCTAAGAGGTGTTGGAGCCCTGGTTTGGTGACTAGTTTAATGCTTCTTCCAGGGACAGTTTGTAGAGGCGAGGATTCAGTGAGGAGGTACCACTGGAGGATGAGCAGCTGCTTCTCTGAGCTGGCAGCTAGGGGATTGCCTTCCTGGATAGATCTTTCATAGCCCACCGCAGCTGGGTGAAATTCAGTGAGGAAGTGAACTTCTGTCTGTTTATCTATTAATTTTGCTTTTACCAGAAGAGGAACCCTCTTTTCCTCATGTTTTCTGTTCTCCCTCTGTGCGATACAAAACTGTTGTTATATTAATTTTTGTATTTGGTTTTTCTGAATCTATTATTTTAACTTAAAACTAGTAATTCCTTTGACCTTTACCCTTAGCTGGGAATCCCAGAGCATGTTTCAGATGTCATCACAGAGACAGCAAGCATGCTATGAAATTACTTTTTTTTTTTTTAAACATTGATAAATGGGAGTGAAAAAAATCCAGTACATTCGGGAAGAGTCCAATAAAAATGTCTCCTTTATTCCTTTCTTTTTTTTCCTTAGCAGAAACTGGCTATGGAGCTGTTTCTTTGCTGTGCACAAGATTAAGGAAAAACAGTTGTAGGAAGAAATGTAGGAAGAACCTAATGTGTGTGTTGAGTGAGTAATAGTGAAGCTCTTTCACGGGCACCCCTTTGTCATGGGGAAGGAGCTTGTGTGCCTTTGTGAGATTGAGAGCTGTGCTGGTGGTGGCATGTGCCTCCGGTGGGGTCTCCCAAGCCAGACAGGTCTCAGCTGAAGGGTCAGACAAAGCGTGTCCACGGGCAGGATGTGCTCACTAGCCTTCGGGCAGCCATCCTAGGAGAAGGACAACTCTGACTCCAAACCCGGGCAGATGGAGCTCGTTTAGCCTTGTAAGGCTCCATCTAAGAGAAGGACACTCTAACCAAACCTACGACCCGAGGACTTCGCTGTCACCATCCAAGCTCGCTGGGCCCTGGCAGATGAACCTCAAGTGTAAAGGGTGGAGCCAGTTCCGCGCACACTGCACCTCACCTAAAAAATCCACTGCGCAGGCTCAAAGGGTGGTGCACTCATCACTTGCAGTGAGCATGGGAAAAGCCCTTCCAAGATCTTCACGAAGCCAAGCCATGATGATGATGATGAATATTGAAGAGAAAGCTACAGGGAAAATGATTGAGACAGCATTTGTATACATTCAAGAAATTAATGGATGGGTGAGCTATTACAGGAAACCACAAAGATGAGCTATTTCATACTACCAAAAAAAAGCCATTTTACACTTTATAAATTTCTCTTTGAGAAGTAATGATCAAGAGCTTTACTTCATCACAAAGCAAAGGCCTCTGGGCTGCAGTAGTCGCAAGGAACGTTTCCCGGCCGGTCATGCCTCTGAGAGGCGCAGCCGTGACACGGCAGTGCTGTGCCTGACGAATGGCTGTAAAAATAGAGATGGGTCTGCAATTATTTCTGTAGCGTTTCTGATGCGGTTTTGTTTGTGCTTCCATTTGTTCTCTTGTGGATTCTCTTTGAAGTATGGCGTGAACCGGCTGGCAAACGAACATCCCTGCTATCTGAGTGGACATCATGGTGTGTATCTCCTTGTTGGGAAATAATTTTCCCTGCTGGACCTAGTTTAGTTTATAGCTTTATATTCCAATGTATGCTTAAAATTTTAGAACAAATGACAATATATAATCTTCATAAGCAAACTGTCTATACCCAAACGATAGCTCTAAGTGTCTTTAGCCTTTGGGTTCCCCAGAGGCAATTATTAATCCTTACTAAGCCAGAATATGAACCTAAACATAAGTCTTCTCTGTGTCTGATGGTATTTACTGGAGTTGTTTCTTTGCTGTATTTCTGCAGCTTCTTACAGTTCCGGATGGCAAATCTATTGCTCGGTTTGTAACGCGGGAGACCAGCATGATGCCCTGGTCTGTCCCCGTGTGTTGACCCCCAGCCCGGGGGATGCTCCAGGGCTTTCCAGCCCCTGCTGATGTGCCCAGGGCTCTCTGCAGCACCCACCTGCTCAGAGCACCCAGTGCAAACTGGAGTCTTCCACATCATTGGAATGCCGTTGCTGTTTCACCCGTGGCTCTGCTGATGGCAGACACCTTTCAAGAGCATGTGAACACTGGAAATAGTCATAGTTTTTAAAGCAACTCAGAGATTAAACTGCAGTTGCTGGGAGTGCAGAAATGTCTGACTTTAAGCACAAAGTAAGCATCATTGCTGGTTCAGTTAAAATAAGAGTTTGGGAAGTGTTACTTCATCCCTAACCACAGAGAGACATCTCTAGAGCTTCTTTACAGAGGAGGGCTTTAAATTTAGCAGCACTGTGAGTGTCTCGGAGCGCTGCTCCCCGAGCGCATGTGATTATTTAAATAGGACATGGAAGTCCAGCTTCTGAGCAGGGAGAGGGTGGCGCGCCGGTGATACCACAAATGCGCTGACATGTTTTTGCCTTCGGGAGTTAACGGCACTGAGTTCAGGCTGCGCACAGCTTCCCTTGCAGAATTTCTGTTGCTCGCCAGTTGAAGATACTCATTAGTCTTCATCTTCTGCACTGGAGGTATTCTTTACCTCCAGTAAAGTGTTTAAAGCATTACCAGTACAGAGGTGCTGTTGCCCTGCTCTTGATGTGTGTCCTAAAGCCCAAGTCCCCGAAGGTCCTGGCAGATGCTGTTGTTGAGGAGCGGTGGTGTCCTGCGGCTCCTCTGCCCTCTTTCCGGGGAATTGCTAACATGGGGCAGAGGCAGTGACTTGGTGTTCTCTTGCTGCAGTCCCCTACTGCTGGTCATTACCCAGAGATTAGTTTCAGGTCGTTAGCCGGGAGATGGCCAAACATCCCATCCCTTCACTTTTTCATTGCTGCGGAAATTCAGGAGCTTCACCGTGTCTCCTAAGGAATACCGTTTCTGGAGTTGGGTTATTTTTCTTATCTACCTGGCAAATGTCAGTAATATCGTCACCATTTCATCTCCTTTTCACAGTTGTCAGCCCCACGCTGATAATTTTTGAAATTATCTAATTGTATATGCAAAACATACGGCTTATTACAGGACTTAATTTTATTATATCAATGTGTAAGTCCGTCATGACTACTACCATTATAAGCCTTTGATTTGAATTTTAAATAAGGCCTTTGATCTTGAAGATAATTACAAGCATTCGATTATAATTGTGGTTTGTCGATGTATGGGTATGTGTGTGTATTATGCAGAGAGCTTACACACAGGCACGTTACCCATGTATGAGGACTTGCGTAATCAAATCCTTATTTTATCAACTTCGGGAAACACACTGTTATTACTCTGTACACAGTAACATTTTTCAAGGTACCCAGTTTTCTTTTCAGTAGTGATTTAGACTCGTAGAAGCCTTATCTCAAGAAGGGGAACATTTATCCTCTAAGTGCGTGTAGAAGATGGTGGTGGTGTGGCATAACCTGTCCCTTTCGCCTCAGTGTTTGTCAGATGGAGTAACGGATTGCTGACACGCAGTGTGCTGTCATTGTTACTGAGGTGCAGCCTCTGCTGACAGAACATACACTTGAACAGTGCAAAACAGGACCTGGCAGCAGAGAAAAGCAGAACCCAAGGTTCTCAAGCTAAACCTTTGGGAAGCTTAGTTCAGTAGAACTGCGCTTTTCTTCACTGCAAGTTAAAAAATGGCCTGTGAAATACAGCAGCATATGTGTGCCCTTCTGAAAGTGTGGAGTATGTGTAGTAAAACTTCCCCGTCCAGTGGGTTCGGTTTGGGGTTTTTCTATTGGCTGCTTTTTTGTTGTTTTTTGAGCTAGTGCACACGTTTGCATTTGCGGAGTATCCAAGGAGAATATTTATATGATCACATCTCAGCTCTCCGCACATGAAAAGATGTTTCTGGTTCAGCTCAGAACCCAGGAAGCCTTGTTAGCTCAGCCCGCCTTCCCGGTTAGGTGTTACTCCTCGGGGACCACAGGGCTTTCCTCCCCGCTGTATCCTGCCTTGGAAGACAAGTCGGATCAATGCCGCATGCTTCTGCACATTTTGATTCCTCTTTGTTTATCCCTTTTGGGAATGAGGAAAGGACTTGTGTTGTCATAAATAATAACATCCCCCGAGCTGTTGATTGAGTGTTCTGTGCAAAATACTACAGCTGCCTCTGCTGACAGAGGACCCTCACTCTTCCATGCTAAGTCTAGGTCACCGCTGGCTGAAAGTGATGGTGGTGATGATGGTTGACATGCAGGAACACCGTCGAAGCGCATGAGGAGTCTTGCTGGTTTAATACAAACCTATAGGTGTGTGAAATGGAAAGCAGTTGCAAGCGGATGGAGTGGGAGGTGATGCTGGAGCCTAACACCAGTGATAACTGGCAACTGCATGAGGCTGAGGCATTAGATGCCAGAGAATACAACTCATTAATTGTGAAAGAAAATGTCTTTGGATTAAAAAAATGTGATTAAAAGGGGCAGTAAAGAGGATGAACAATAAATTAGATAAAAATGGAAAAGCAGAAAGCACTGCACATTAGGAAATGGGCAAGTGCTGAATGATACCAGAGCATAACTGAAAAAGAACAAGTATGAATTATTGTAGTTTTCTTTACAAACTATTTGGCAGCAATGATATCCTAAAAATGGCATAGGTCTGATCATCATCTAGTTTGGTAAAGAACAGGGGAAGCCAGGCTGAAAGTACAATTTTTAAAAAATACTTGAAGATGAGAGAAACTATATCATACAGAGGTACTGAAATACTCTTGTTTTTTACAAGTAACTGTAAACTAGTGCATTGAGTAACTGGTTATAAAGTTGAAAAATGGTGAACTGCAGGTCTAGGTAGCTTACACCAAAAAAGACTATTCTGTCCCTGAAAAAGGAGCTTTCTGAGTGACCAGTGGGGATTTTTAATCAGATAAGGGGTCCTGCAGAGGTTCAGAAAGTCTGTGAATGACTTTTCATGTTTGAAAACCATCGCCGTGGTGACTAGACTGAGTGTAGGGTGGGGAAGGGACAGCCCGTTGGGACAAACTCCTGGTAAAGCTGCTCTGTCAGGTAGCTGGTGGTCATCTGATGGCAGTCACGGAGAGGAGGTCCTGCCTAGTCTGTGATGTTCTGAGGAAATCTCGAGTGCAGCTGATTTGTGCCTGTGCATCATCCAGTAGATGGGATCCGAGGGAATGAACCAACGGTAGACGGAATCGATGTACGTATGTACCGTGTAAAATCGTGTTAAATAGACCAACAAATAAAAACCAGAGCACATGGTTTCTCTGGAAGGTCTTGGGGGAACAGTCTCAGCGTGGTGCTTGCTCTGGTGTGTGATGGCAGTGCAGGTCCTTGCATCTAATGAGGGAATTAGAGATGTTTGGATGAGTGTTGTGTTTGCATGCCTGAATTCTCGTGCACGGATATCCTCCAGGTTCCAGCCTTGACCTCTTCGCATGGTTCCAGTCCTGATCCAGCTCAGACCTACTTAGCTAATGATGTATAAGATGACTGCCTGAGGGGGAGAGACTGTGGCACATCAGAATTCACAGTAATGTGGTTTCACACTTGAGTGGAATTAGTAGTGAAAGAGTTGCCAAATATGCTGTGCTTTACACTTAATATCTGAAGTATGAACTGAAGATGCCCGTGTCTTTTCCTGTTCTTCAGCACTCTGTCTCTATATCATGTACCAAATGAAGGGGAATTAAAAATTTTTTTTCGGGTATAATTAAGAAACTTGTTATGCTGCATGTTTCACTTCACTGCTTCGTGTGTGACTGTAACTGTAACAGCTAAAGGTACTTAGTTGTGCTTAGCATTAAGTTGAAATTTTTAATTAAAACATCTTTTATGCCTTTTTCTTCCTTATCTGGAGGCGTTGTGCACGGCAAATGATATCAAAAGAATCTACAGGAGAACTACAGAGTAAGAGCTGTGCCGATACCCGGTATAGTTAGTCTGAGTTGTGCTGGTACTTTCAAAGTGGGTTTTCTGTCATAAGATAACATCCACGTGGGAAGGAATTAGCTCTTCACTTACGATCTGTGCTGGATCCCTGTGGGGTCCACGTACTGCTACCACAAAAATATCAGGCAAACGTGTGTCACTCCAGAGCAGAGAGTTGAAATTGAAGCACCTCTGATTCGTAACTGCATTAGAGGTACCCAGCGTGGGTCTGTGGAACCCAGCAGTCATCCAGACAGTGCTGTAGGCAGTCTGCCTAGAACATTCCAGAGGAAGAACTTCCTTGGGGAGACTGAATTACACTGTTGAGAGTGTGTCTGTCCGACACTCGCACAACTGCTGTTCACATCCTGCTGACATCTTACAGGGCT
>NW_010424292.1:22598-24532 GCF_000710305.1 Buceros rhinoceros silvestris
TCCTTCTGTATCAGTGATGATGCTGAGCTCTGCAAGAGGAGTGAGCAGTTGAAATGTTTCATCTTAACCAGAATGATTCATTTAGTAGTTAGCACGTGGAAATTACCAGTCTCAGGGGAAATGTTAAGGAATAATTAATAATTTTCATGTAATTAACAGAAAATGCTACAAAACCTGTTGCTTTCTCGAAGCCAAGGCAAGTCGGGCAGGGTGTGTTGCTGTGGAACGTTGCAGCTGTGGCTTGCAGGGGTTAATGGTAGGCAGTGGTTTAAACCTGGTATAGGAATACCGCTTTGAAGTGCCCTTTCGCATTCAATTTGCTCGATAGAATTCGCCTCCCGGATGCACCTGCTGATGCTCAGTCGCAAACCCCTGGCCTGCCATGCCGGGAGCAGCTCTTCAGCCGGAGGCGGGCTATCATACTGTTTTGTGCTACCAACACCTTAGAAGATCACCAATTCAGTTAGCAAAGGTTGCTGGCCCTGAAAGAACGTTACTTGGACTTGGCTTATCGTTTATCCCGGGAGGAGGGAACCTGCAGGTCCCCTGCCCAGAAAGTGATGTGGGTGTTGCTTTCTGCCCACTCCACAGCAGTAGTAATCTATTGCTGTTCGTTGTTGATGTGTAAATAGTGATAGGGAATGCTGCTGTGGAGCTTTGAGGAGAGGTGACAGTTATTGATGCAGTGCTCGGGATAAGCACCTCGTTTTTCACTCGGTGTCAAGGTGTGTAATAATAATTGTTCAGGGCAATTAGCATACAGTCTGTGGTCTGGAACAATTGGGGGGTTGTCTTTTTTGTCACAGGGGAAGTGAATTTTTCATAGAGTCCCACTCAGTGTATAAAGAAGGACTTCTCTGTGCAGACTTTATAGAAACATTCATTTTTTCCATAACATTTAATTCTCTGCCCCTTTCAGCAGAATTTTCAGTGAATTTAACATGCACAAAAATCAGTGTATGTGAGAAGCTTAGATAACAAAGGAAAACTCATTCTGATTTTCCTTGATGAAGAGTTAGTTTTACTTAGAAAAATGCCTGTAGTGAAATAATGAACAAAGCTTGGGCACTGGGCGGGATAAAAACATTGGCATCAGCCACATCCAGGGTCGTTACTGTGCGTGCTCAGTGAGTTATATGGTTGTTCTGAAACAGTACAGCAGGCGTCACATTCTTTTTGATCTACCCTGTAGGATGTTGCTTTATTTAGCTGAGAAAAACAAGCAAACAATGGCAGTATTTTAAAATGTTGAAGGTTAAAGCTGAAAGCTTTCCGAGCTCGCTGAATAATCAGACATGCATGGCAATACTGGTTGAGTATTGCAGCTGAGACGCGCCAATGTGTCACGCCATTGAAAGGGTGAAGGCTTTACATATGGTGAACACCTCTTCACTCGAACGCTCGTGGAGGTACAGAGGTAAACCAGCTGCAGAACAGCCTAGCTGGAACGTGAGTACCAGCAGAATGTTCTCTGTGCATTGGTGGAGACCTTGTGGAATGCATCGGCCACCTCCCTGAGACTGCCGTGAGGCGTCAGGGGGCTGGACGCAGGACTGCTCTGCCTGCGGGCGGGGAGTCTGCTCACCTTAAAAGGGGTGTTCTCGGTAGCTCCATGTCCTGCACTAAGGACGTGGTATTGAGGTCTTCAGACACTACAGCAAAGACATGTTATTTTAGGAGATTAAAAACTGGGAAAAGCAGCTGATGCACAGTAGCACTCCATTAGGTTTAGTGAGCTCCAGCTCTGTGTTTGCCAGGGTCTGCATCTCCTCATCTCTGTCCGGCTGAGGCTCTGCAAAGACTGAAATATCCTGCTCCATGTTGCCAGTTTTCATTATGTCATTCTGATTTTTCTGGTACTTGGAACTTTTTTCAGGGCTCCTGGATTATTCTTGTTTGAAAATCTAGGCTTGCTTTCTCTCTCCCTCCCCCTC
>NW_010424292.1:24599-28129 GCF_000710305.1 Buceros rhinoceros silvestris
CCCCCCCCCCCCCCCCCCCTTTTTATTTCCCCATTTTCTTTTTTTAATCGTTTCTGGAGTTGGTTGTTTGCATGGTAACTGTAGTCAAGGAAATGATTTCTTTTCCTCCCCTCTTTCATATAGAGAAATAGCTACAGAATAGTGAAGCTATTCTGAAGATCAGTGCAAGTCCGTCCCTGGGATGCTTGTACTTGCTCTATGCAGTTCTGAGCAAAGGGTGGCTGTCTTTACCATGTCACAAGGAAATTCTGTTTGATGCTGACCCGTTGTAATCATGTGAGAATGGAATTGTCCTGTTGCGTGCTCCATTGTTTAAAGAATATTGCTAGGCATTTCATTCTTGCTGTTACATTTATTTTTTGTTGTATTTTCAGAAACAGAACCTTTTCCCAGTGTTCCTTTATAGCTTTTAACCTGTTTTTCTGTGTGGCAAATGACTCCTACTCCTCACTAGTGCCAGAAGCTTGGGGGAGCAGTTTTTCTGTCTTGTTTTCCTCCATGCTGCTGGGTGATCAAGTCCCTGAGCAACCTGATCTAACCAGACCTGCTCTGAGCAAGGTCTTGGTCTGGATGACCTCTGGGGAAGCCCCTTCTCCTTGGAACTGCGCTGTCACTCTGTCACATGGGGGCAC
This sequence comes from Buceros rhinoceros silvestris, assembly GCF_000710305.1. Lineage (NCBI taxonomy): Eukaryota > Metazoa > Chordata > Aves > Bucerotiformes > Bucerotidae > Buceros > Buceros rhinoceros. Next base: position 25,232 of record NW_010424292.1, read on the forward strand.
ATCGATTCCATACTGCAGTAAACCCTCCCCTGAGCTGATGGCCCCAAGGGCTGGTTATGGCTTGGTCATTTGTGGCTTGTGAACGGCTGCTCTGGATCATCGGGACAGGGCTAGCAGGGACAGGAATTCTCAGCAAGCAGAGGCACAAATTGACATGTTTGGGAAAAAAGTTCTTTTTTTTTTTTTTAACAGCTATTAGCATATATGTTTATTTTGAGTTTGCTGTAGCAGTGGTGTTATCTCTGTAAGTGATTACAAGTGTAAAGATACACGGCGTGCTGAGGTAATTAATTGCGTGAAGTGGTTTGTAATTTCAAATAAGTATAATATTTATTTCAATTACTTCTTTAATGCATCACCCATTTCTGCTGAGTGGTAATGGATCTTGGATATCAGATCTGGAGCCCCAGGGGGAAAGTCCTGCTTTCCCTGTCTCTCCATCTGCAGTGGGGCTTCTCTTTGAGCTGGCTCTAATATATATATGGGTGTGAGTGTGTGTGTGTGTGTGTGTGTGTGTGTGTGTGTGTGTGTGTGTGTATGTGTAAAAATGAGAAATGTTTTCCAGTAGCATTTTAACTATTGAAAGGAACAAGGTAACGTTGTCCTTTCATTAGGTATTTCTTCGTATGTACCTGCCCCGCTGGTCATCAAAACAAAACCTGCAGTAAGGTACCCCTGTTTGTTAGTTCCCTGTGTCGTGTGAGTTGTTGTAAACTGTGGGATGTTTTCTAAACTTGAGAGCATCAGACTGAGCAGGGAGGGTTCTCTCCTTCTCACCTGAGCCTCTCTGTAGCCACTCAGACCTCAGCAGAGTTTGGCCAAGTCCCATCCACCATGGGTGAGGTGTGTTTGTTTTGTTTGGAAGCTGTTTTCTCTTACTCCCTGACATGTTGCTGTTTCATAAACTTTCAACGCTGTTACTTAATTTTGTTAATAGGCTTCTGTCATCAGCCAGAAGTACCACATGGCAGTCTCTGCAAAAAAGCAATTTATTTGGTGTTGGCCATTCATCTTGCATTAATTTCCATGTGTGGAATGCATCAGTGGAATATCATCCTTAATGTGGATTCCCTGCTGAGAAATTCTGTGTTACTTCAAAGAGAATTTTAAAAACCATTACAAAGATAATTTTAAAATGTTGTGATGTTTAAGGTGTTGTGTAGTTCAGAGGGAGCATTAAGAAATAGTTTGAAACCACTGTTCAGATATATAAAGAAGTCTTCTTTGGGGAGGAGGGTTCTGATTGGTCCATAAGCATTTAAAATGTAAAGAATAATTACTTATAAAATCACATTTAGTCCAAGTGATCAGGCCATAAATAAAGCTATTTGTACTGAAGTTAGTTGTGCAGGTCTGAAATGTCAAACACGACTTTTTAGAGGTGTGAGTACAGATGACAGAAAACAAGCTTTTCAGTAAGGATTGATTTCCATCTCCAGCAGGTGAGATGTAGATGGGCGGGTATCACTGTAACCAAGCAGGGAAGAGTAAACATCGCATTGGCCAGGGACCGGCATTTGCCACAGAGCACTGGAGGAAAGACTAAACTGTCCTGCCCAGCAATTTCCATTTCCGATTTGTCCCATCTCAGAAGAGAGGTGCCGAGGAAGGGGCTGCCCTCTGCTTGGTCCGTGCAGCGTGTCGCACGCACAGTAGTGCTGAGGTAATGAGTGTGTGACACGTGCCGGCTCCAAACTCCCTGAACTAGAGGTGTGATGTGTGCCAGTTTATCTATCTGCTGAAAGCTCAGACACTAAACGCATGGAGTGATGCTGGGTGTGTTTGTTACAAAATCAGCAGCTTTTCTGTTTACTCCATTTCAGAAGTGACTTGAGAACCCTGAAATGGTAATTTCACAAGACCTGGTGAACGATTCCAGCTCAGGGAACATGTAACAAAGGTCTCCCTCGGTTCCTGGCAGTGCAGAGGTTGCTTTGGGCACAGCCAAGATAACCGGTGGAAGAGAGAAGTTCCAGCTATCGTGACCAGGCAGAAGTCAGGCAGGGATTTATATGGGGAGCATCAGTTGCCCTGAAAAAGCAGCTGTTAGTCCTTATCTGGGGGACAGCAGGGTCATCCTGGCAGTGGACCCACATCGATGAGGGGGAGCGCTGCTGATGGCACACCGACACGGGTTGGAGGTGAGGGGACAGACTGGGCTCACTGCTGGACACCCTTCCTGTATCAACCAGTCAGCCTGGGAGCATCAGCTTGCTTTCTCCTTGAGTCCTTGAGACAACCGAGAGGAGCTGCAAATGTAAAATGCGTCTTAGCCCCGTTCCGAGAAAGGGGCGTTAGCATCTGTGTGCTTCCGCTTGATGAAGCCAGAGGGTTTGAACTTTGGGGAGAGTTGCTAAACAGATGGCTAAGTTCTCCCCTGAAGCTATTTAAACTTGAAATGTGGCTGCTCTTGGAAAAATTGCTCTGTGCATATCGGTTTTTCCAGATGCGTAATAAGGTAAAGCTCTCCACTTTACTGGAGAGTGAAAGTGGATCCATAACGTTGAGCCTTACAAGTATTCTCCCTTTGGCTGGATATTTCACCTCCTTCCCGCAGGTTGTAAACTGGAGACAACAGGAACTGTCAGCAAATCAACTTAGGGAACGTTGGCGGCATCAGAGCGGCAGGGCCCGTTATGCTCCTTCCCAGAATGTACGAGTCATTAAAAGCCTGATGCTGCTTCAGAAAAGACAGGGTTTGTAATGGGAAAGGACAAAAGCCATTGCTTGTGCCTCCACTTCTGGCAACGGTTGTTGGGAAAGTTAAGGAAATATTCCGAAGTGATCCTCTGCTTCTCGGGCAGTCCCAACTTCTCAGCCCTTGCCTGGCTGCAGTGCTGGAGGCAGCACCTGCAGAAGAGGCGCCCCCGAGCGGTTTTCATCTGGCCGGATCTGGAC
>NW_010424292.1:28188-51040 GCF_000710305.1 Buceros rhinoceros silvestris
AGCGGTTCTCATCTCGCTGGATCTGGAAGTAAAAGGCTTTCACACTTTGTTATGAATTTCCTTGTAATTTCAAGTCTTTCATGTTTCTTTTTTCTTTGGATGAAGTGGATTTTCTTTTTAAGAAAAAACATGGTTTGAAAGGTTTTTAATGTTTTCTATGTAAATAGTTTTTTTATTTTTAAATTGAGGTTACCTGAGCCTGTGCTGGGGTTGTGCTGGCTGCTCAGGTGTGTTCCAAAGCTACATGAGTGTACCCACTCACCCCCCCCCTTTTTCCAAATCACAGACTTAGATGAAATTCATCTGGCCCTTTTTCCTTCCCAAACCCGTCAGCCCAAGTAATTAACACCTCTCCACATACAGTCGGTGATGCAGGTAGTGAAATGCAAACTAATTGGAGCTGCACCGTGGTCTGTGATCGATTTTAACTAAGTGTGTGGACCAGAAAGAAATCATGCTCAAAGAAAAACTGCAGTGTAAGAGGTTTTTCTAATTTAATGGGTTTCTGGTCATCATAATTTGATGCATCAAATATGCAGCTCTAATACGATCTTGTTTTTTATTTATATAAACAGGAAATGTTTATATCCAGTTTTTTTATTTATACCAACCCAAAATTTCCAGTAGCCTTTTATTAAAGCGAATCAAAACTTGAACATCAGTGCCGATCTCTGGGCATTTTTGAAGTGGGAAAATAAAATCTGACTGCTTACTCTAAAGTGTATTTGTAGATGGGAGGAACACAGCTCTTAAAGTGAGATACATTCTCTGGAGGCACAGTCATGTTTATGATACTGATGTGAAGTTTACTGACCTGTCATAAAGGTGATATTTGAGTGATCTTTAGCAACTTTGTAAAAGGATTTTTTTTTTTTAACCCTAAGCTATTCAGGGGAGTGGAATTATTACTGTACCATGTCAGAAATAAATGTTTGGTTTAAAATGTTTAGGTTTGGTTTAAAAGTGTGCTTGTGTAGATGGGTAGGAAGGAAAAAAATGCAGTTTTGTACAGTGTGTCCTTAAATATTACAGGATACAAACAATTTAAATCCGGTGTAACATCAGAACAGTTGAATTCAGGCACAGTAAAGCTGCTCGTTCACTGTCCCTTCCCGCCAGACTTCTGAAGTTTTGTCAGAATAAGGATGTTGTGTAGCATGATCGTCCCGAGCCCAGAACCCCGAAGAAACAGGATGAGTGGAGCAGTGTAGGGGCGGCAGGCTAGACACACTGCAGTGCTTTGGCTTTCCGCTCACGAAGCGTGGTGACTGCTGGCCGCTGAGGTGCACCAGCCACGTCTGCTCTGGTTAGAACCCACCGCGTGTCAAGGTGGCTTTCTTCTTCAGTGGAATGCAGGATTATGGTTCCTTTCCCCGAGAAGGGAGTTTGCTAGCCAGCAGGACCCTGCATTTCAAGGGAACGACCGTTTTCCTTTGGTCCTTAGTGACTGATGTAGCAGAAACTGTTTTTTTCTGTGTCTCTGTGTCTGGTATATATTGGGACAAAGAGGCTGTAAGTGCGTAATGTTGGGGAGTTCGGTGCTGGACTGCATCAGGTTCTGGGGAAGGGGGAAGAAGTAGGAGAAGAGATGAGGGAGCTGAGTGTCACTGGGGTTCCCATGTGATGCGTTTCATCTCATCATCTCTGTCTAACTCATCTTATCTCACCTCTGTGTAAATCATTTTACCTCATTTCTGTCTCAAAGTGTGGATGAATTACTGCATACCCACGCCTAGGTGTGCTCACTGACAGCAGGAGAGTTGGGGAGGTGAGCTGAGGTGTTGCTGTGTTCACAGGAGGTGTTGGTAGAGAAATCCTCTGCTGCTCTTCCCTTGGCTCCAACTCAGAGGCAACTCCTGTGCGTGTTACCTGTCCTAGGTGAACTAGTGGTGAGGGAGGAGGCAACAAGATGTTTTGCATCATTTGGGATGCTTTAGTTTCTTGGTAACCTGCACTTTGCAGCCTGACTGTAGAAACAGCTCTACTCTATTTTGCCAAGCAGCGGTCAGGTTGCGAGCTAATGGCGATTGACAGCCCGGGCCCGAATAATTGTGAGTTTGTGGTCTCGGTTTTTCTGTCCTGGCAGCTAAATAATTTTGTGTTGTCTTTTTGTATTTTTTTTGTTATCGTTGTTGCTGTTTGTTTGTCTGAACACATTACAAAAATACTTACAAACATGTTGGCAAATGTATTAATTATTTCCGAGGGTGATGGAAAATCCATCAGGTAGCGTACTGGGGAATTGCAGCGTGTGGTGGTGGAAGGGATCCAGACAGCTGGTGAGTTTGGAGTGTTAGGTTGAGTTCGCTTGGGACCTAAGTACCTTCCAGTGAGTAGTAGAATTTGGCTTCCATTGCCTGAGAAAGTCACCCACTTTGATAATAGCCTGAGAAGCAGAAAAGAAAAGTTACAAGGGGAGAAGCAAGCCATTAAACCAAACCCCCTCTCCTCTCTCTGCAGTGTGTCAATCCGCTTGCTGTCTTTACGAGTGTTTATCCTGCTGCAGTTGGCTGGGTTATGGGTGACAGCTCCAGGGTTTTTAACCTGGTGAGGACGTGTCCTTCAGCTCCTGGTCTGTAGCCGCAGAGGTGAAGTGCCTTTGCTGTTCGGTGCTTGTGAACGTCCTCAGTTCCATGCTGGACAGCTCGTTACCGTGTTAAAGACGGGCTGATGATGCTGTAGGACAGAAATGCTGACACTGGAGCCTTGCCAGTGTTCAGCAGTATCTCCAGGCCTCCTGGGATAATGTCTATCATATCCCTGTGTCTTTCCATGGAAAAAATACCCCACTTCAGACTGGAGACAGGCAATAATCCTTGTGATTGTTCTCCCTTCATCATCGCAGCCTCCCTGGGTTAATAGGTTTGCCTGTCTCCCTGACCCTGGCTGCTACAACGCAGGGCTTGGATTCCACAGTCTGAAATGGGGGTTTTGACCTTTTGTGTTTCCCTTGTTGCTTTCAAACAAAAAGGGAAATGTTTTTGATTACCAAAGGCTGTTCTTTATTCGTGCGCCTGCAGAGGAGACTCTCAGCTCAGGTATTTACACAAGGCCTTTCTGCTTTTGAGATGCACGCACCTGGAGTCAGTGGTTGCTTTTGTAGCAGAGAAGTGCTGAGCTGAAACCGAAAAGAAAGAGATAAATAGGAGCAGCTCTGGCTTGGTTTCTGTCTTGAGTTGAAATTAAGAAACACTTTACTTAGCAAATCAACTCTTCCCTGGTCTACTGGATCCCTGAATACTTTTGTGGAGTTCAAGAAAATGTTCTTTGGCCTGAAGGTGGTTTTCAGAGGTGAGTTCTAGGGGCATAAAGCAGCAAATGCCTTCTAAAAACCAGTCTCGAGTAGCCTGTCTGCCTTTCAGGGCGTACTCCGCCTTCAACTAATAAAGTCCTCAAAGAGTCCCATAACCTGGAAAAGCACAAGGAAGATCTCATATGCAACCAGAAAGAAACATTTTCCTGGTCCTTCCTATCAAGTGGAGTTTTTGCCCTGGAAGATGAGGATATGTGTACTTTCCAAAACGCGTCATTCCTTTGCTTGTTCTTGGTGTTTTACATCTCTTACTAGTAATATCTGTAGAATACCAGTTTTTCTGGTTTATGCCTTCATCTCCTCAAGCCAGAATGATGGCATCTGTCACTGTGGACTTCCTTCTACACAAATGTTTGAGTACAAGGTGCAGAACATGAGAACTGGAGACCAGATTTGTGTTACACCGTGCATAGCCTTCTGGAGAGCTCTCAGCCTTTTGTTCTCTCCACTTTCTGTCCTGTTCATGGGGGCAGGAGCTAACCCTGGAAAACTAACCAATGGTTCTGTGCTATCTATTGCTTGGCGCTGTTTGTGCTTTTACAATACGGGTGACTAGGCGAACGCTTTTTGGGGGTTCTTGTCACATAACTTAACCCCCCCAACTCCTTACTGTATTTTGCAACGGGAGAGGGTAGGAGGAGCCCCCTGGAAACATATGTAGGTGTCATTGTACAGCGACCTGTAATGCCATGCAGGCAATCTGACTGGGCTGATTCTCACTGAATAGGAGTTTTATTTTCTGCTCAGGAAAAGGCATGTATTCAAACCTGCCACGCTAGCTGAAGGCTGGAGCTGGAGGAGCACTGATTACTCAGAGCTGGTGCAAGGCCACGTGACGGTTAACTTGATTTGGGAGTAGGCGAGCGCAGCCTGATGCTGGGCTGCTGCTTGGAAGGATGCTCTGCCTGAAACAGCTACTATGTAGGTTATGTTCCCACGTTATTGGTAGTGTCACCGAATGAAAATCTAACAAGTTTAATATTTGGGCCAGGAGATTTGTCACCAGTATCTGTCTCATATATCTGCTGCTTCTAGAAGATAGTTGATTTTAGTACAATTTACCTCGGTATTTCTGAAATAAGCAACTCGGTGGGCAGCAACTTCTCAGTTATTCAGTATGTATCATCATTTTCAGCCATTTATTTTCCCATGTATTTTTTCATACTGCATGGATCATGAGGAAAGCTTTCAGATAGCTCCTGAGGAGGTGGTGTGCTACTGACCTAGACAAACTGTTAAGCATATTAAGTACATTTACTGAAAGTTATAGCTTTAGCCCAAAAATTCAGGCTTTGTGAAAGAAAATAAGCTCTAGTATATGATAATGCTACAGAAATATGTTTTCAACAACTGATTGCTAATTGGAAAATGGAAATTTCTATTGAAATCAGAGCATGTTACTCTGAAATTTAGTGACTTGGTTTTTTTTTTATTTTGTTTTTTTTCAGAATTCCACTCAAAGGAAATAGCCCAGTGTGTGTTGTTTAACAGTACAGTTGGCTGTATTATGTCTATACTTAAGCAAAGTATATAAAGTATAACTTTATAATTACACCATTTTTTTAAAAGTACAAGGAAGAACTCGTGATTCTGTGATTCTGCGTTATATAAAAAAACACGTGTTGTGGATTTTTTTGCATCCAGATTTTATGGCTTTGGAATACTGAATAACTGCTGAAACATCACGTACTTTTTTGAAAGGCTAAAATTTACTTACAGCCTTAGGAATAATTGTTGCATAATTCGCCGTCAGACACATTTCCAGCCAAATACCTCCATTCATTAAGTGACTGTCTATAAGTTTAAGGGCCTGCAGGCGCTCCTAATTCTTTCCCTTGTTCCCAGGTCTGTAAACATGAGCTTTAGTATTTAGCATCTTAGATGACATCTTTCTCCTCTTTTTTTTCTCTTCTGTTTTTACTCTTGTATCCTTAATTGATAAAACTTCTCCCTTTTGCACTGTTTCTGTGTGCCAAGAAAAACCTGTCTGAATGAGCAATAATTAAAACGGCAGAGTAAGTTAGTCTGCTAGGCTGCGTAAATTGGCTTCCATTTCCTAAACCATTTTAAATGACAGTAAGTGTTTCACTTGAATTTCGGGGCTCTGATGAGTCACCTTTGATGTAGGCGTTCTGATGGCACTGTTGATGCCTCACTCTGACAGCCTTAATATAGCTGTAATTATGCTGAAACTATTCAATAATGAAAATCGTTGTATTAATCTGTATGTTTTCTCTCCAGGCTCCCACAGAAACGTTTAGCTCTGTTCTTTCTCCCATTCCCCTTGTTCTTACACCACACTTCTGCAGGCAGAGGGGAGTGGAAGGATCAGAGAGCGCAATTCAGAAATCCTGACTCATCCTCGGTAGCTGCTCCCATCTTCACGCTTTTCTTTTTCCAAAGGACCAGAATCACGGTAATTCAGGTGCACCGTCTCCATCCACCCTATGCCTCTGCCTGTCTGTCGGTGGCAGCAGAGCAGTTCCAGCAGCGCTGGTCCTTTTGGTTAGAAACTCTTCCCTTGCACCTGTATGGAACACTCCTCCTGCCTTCCTCACCCTCCTGTAGCTTCTCTGTGCTTAGAGGGAATCCCTAGTGTCCAAAGGATAAAGCATATGGGCAAAAGTGAAGCAGGTTTTTGTGCAGAGGTGTCTTAGAGTGGGGTCCCTCTGCTCCCTGGTACATGCATAAGGTTACAAAACGGACTTTGGATGTTGTTGGTCACTTTGGCACTAGGGCTGGAAATGTCTGAGTATCTTTCCTGAGGCCTTCCCACGTCCTTTATATCGATAAATAAATGTATAAATAAATAAAGATTAGTATATCTTAAGCTGTAGACACGTACATGTATGGCTGTCATTAGAACTTCAGCCACAGATTTCTACTGAAAACTTTCCTTGGGCATTGAGTTAATTTTAATCCATTCGCATGCAGGTACTTGATGTTTCGGCTCCAGCAGCTAAATGTGATGACACTTCTTTCTGTGTCAGTGATTAATGCATTCCTTTCTTGTTACAGTTCTTGGGTGTGAGATCGACTTGCCTTGTCTCAAAACTTATTGCTGCTGCTATTCGTGCTGCATTTAATCGCATTTTTTACTCTTGTTAGAAGTGGGGACTCTGGATCTTCCTCTTTTCCTAAGCACAGGTTGGATGTAATTTACAGACTATTCTCTGAGTGTTAGATAGTTTAAAGAATCAGGTTGTATTTTAGATACTATACTGAAAATACAAAGTATGTTGAATGCAACCAAGTTCCACATCTGGCCAGTATTCGTGGCTGGTCACATGCTGTGAAGGAGCTGAAAGCACCTCTGTTTTTATTGACTGAAATGTAGTTTGATTTTCATAAAAATAAACTCGGTAATAATAGTTTATTGATTTGATTCAGAATATAGAACTTAAAGAGAAAATTAGTTTAAATAACAGTAAGGCTTAAGTCAACAGTATTGGTTTAAAAAAATATCAGTGAATTGGTATTGTATCGCTCTCGATCCCCAGCCTTGCAGTCAGTTAATGTCTTCATACGGTTTTGTGCAAAGCAGATATATTGGGCGAAGTCCTGGCTGCCCTGAAATCAATGGTGGTTCCATTCATTTCATTAGTGCTTATTGACTTTGGGAGATTTATTCATCTGCTCGAGGTAGATGTAACGTTTACTTTTCTTGCTGAATAAACACTAATTTGGAAAGTTTTCCTTTGGAGAGCCCTAGTTTGTACGGAGCCTCTTTATTTATTGGCATGAAAAAGCTCAACTATGAGGGTCTTAATCTGTGCCTGTTTGGGTATGAGGATGATTTCAGCCCTTCCCCATTTCAGGCATCACCGAAGCCTGTGGGAGCTGGAGGTGTTTAGTGCTCTTCAGAAGTTTTCAGTATAAAATCTAATTATAAGAGGACTGAATAAATTAGCTGTTTTTCCTCCGTACAATATGGCTTTTAAACACTGAATGAGCTGTATGGTGTGCAAATGTGCACGGAACATGGGTTAGTTAGCCCTAAAATAGGAATTACACTGGATTGCTACCAGACCTTCTCCTAAACAGAGAACATAACCGCTCTGTGAAGTGCAGGCGAAGTCTGGAGCCTGGTGCGAGGGGGCCCACTGCGGTGCTGCAAAGCAATGGTACGTTCAAAGGGTCGTTCAAAGGGTCTAAGGAGAGGATCCCGCGAGAGCAGAAATGAGTTCTTGTTGGGCTTCTCCCACCATCACCATTCCAGACTAGTCCTTTACGCTTGTACTCTCTGCATGTGTCCTGTGTTTGTGCTGCTCGCATCTGCTGCCAGCACAGTGCAGCCCCACGGTCACTGAGAGCGTTGGAAGGAGACGCTGGTGTGATTCAGTGCAGCCCCCAGGATGAACCATGCCAGCTGTCCTGCAGCCGGTGTAGAAGGATGCACGACCACCATTTCTCGTGAGCGGGGCAGGGTGGTGGTGTTAGTTCTGCTTGGTCTGGCAGGGTGCTGGGCTCTCTCCTGTGCTCGCTGGGATGCTTTGGTAGAGGTGCCAGTTCCATTTCTTTGGTCTAGGCAGAGTAAATTTTTGTGGTTTATGGTTTCTTACTTAGTGTGAGATCAATCATGAGCATTTCTAGGCCTAGGGTCACACCTAGGCATCTATCCTCACACCAGATTCCAAGGAAGTATTAGTTCTAGTAACTGTATGATGAAAAGTTTAGATAGTAGTTTTTAATGAAACGATCCCAGTAGGGCACAGACAAATCAGTGGCATTTGTTCTCTCCGTTTGGTTTTAGCGCATTTGAACTTGATTACCTACAGAAAGTTGTGACATAGAGGTCATTCCAGCAGAGCTTCGGTTGATGTAGAGCGTGTGGCACGTGTTCTTCCCATGTAGCTGAAGGGAAGATGTTTATTTTATAACTTGTTGTCCAAGTGCACTAAGCACTAAAGCCTCCGAGGCTGTGTGTTCTCAGAGTTAACTGTCTGGGATCCCGCTGCAATCCTTGTTTCCAAATCTCATTTTAATCCTCTCACTGGGAGAAACAACAGGAAATTAAAATGCTCCTGTCCCTTTTTTGAGGTGCAGATGTCAGCATGCTAATCCGTTTGTTCAGACTCTCGGAGCACACAGAGCTGGAGTGGTTTTGTGGAATCCCATTAAAGCAGCCGCAGTGTGAGTGAGATTACGCAGCAAACGGTGAGGAAGCAGAGGGTGCGCACTGGGGATCTCAGCTCTTCAGCACCCAGTGATGGAGACTGTTAGCAGGTTTCACTTTGCAGTTTGAGGAAGACAAAAGACACTTTTTTGAAGAAAGCAGGTCTGACACTTGGTCTCTGTGCTGGGTGAAACAGCAGTGTTTAATGGCACTATGGCAACATCGGGCTCTCACCTCTACTTCCTGGAGTATCTGCAGAGATGGGGGAGACAAGTTAGTATTGCTTCAGTAGGGAAATGCAGCTGATGCACACATGCAGATAAGATAGAATATATGCAATTTTTTTGAAAATACATAAGAGTTGTGGAAATATGAATATTAAAAATGGCAAACCAGACAAGGTTAGCTTGACAAGCTCTACCTGTATTACAGGAGATGCAGAGTTAATTTATGTGCTCACAGAAATCAGAACTTAGGAGTGGTAGGAAGGAATGGAAATCACAGTGCAATAAAGAATTATTTTGATCTTTGTTCACGAGTTCTGAGTAGGCTTTGTAGAACTTTTACTACTTCTGTATCCCACGTTTTCTGAAATTCCGAAAGGTCTAACGAGGAGTCCACAAACCCATCACAAGGACGTTGCCGTGCTGGTGGGACGATGCATGCTGTGTGTTCAGGAGAAGTGAGAGAACCTAGCCTGGTTCTATCTAACACCGCCCTTACCATCTCTGCTGCTGTGAGTGTTGATGCGTGAGCTGTAATTGAAGTTCTAATAAATAAAACTGCTTAGGAGGACTAACGTTTCGTTATATATACAGAAGCGTACATACAGTCGTATGTGTATTACAGAGGAACTGTGTGAATGTTGTTGACAGTTTCAGTCTGCATGTATGTTGGTATGTACATAAATACAGGTATCTGTATTTATACTATATGTACGTATGTGTTTATGCTGTATTTGTGTATGTACGTACATTTGTGCACATTTCAGCAAAAGTACAGAATTCTTTTCCTCCTAGAAATATTTATTAGCTCTTTTCTAATCAGGTCTTTAAATCCTTTGAGCAGAATCAAAGGATTATATTCACATTCTCTTTAGCCAGTAACAGATAGTGTGTCCACATCAAACGAGGGGGTGCGCAGGGGGTCTGAGCTGTCCCTCGTGCAGCGTTGACTTTCACCGCAACAAAGACACTGTGCCCCTTTGAGGATCGCGTTCTCTGAAGCTCTCCTTGTGTATGTCCTCCCTGCATCAGGATTTCGTGTGTTCACACACCAGGAAGTGCAGCAGTAAGGCTTCAATTTACTGTCTGTCATAGGTCCTGCATGAATACCCCTTGAGCTGGAACAGTGAGAGCATGAGCATCCTGCCAGCCATCGAGTCCCCCTCCAGCCTGCCGGCACTGCGGTTGTCTCTACAAGCTCTGTCACTCGTGGGCGGGCAGTAAAGCTGGTGGAGGTGAGCTGGAACAAGGGCTACAGCTTCTACAAGTCACCAAATCATCAGTTGCTTTGGTACAAAGTATTTTTCTTAAATGTGGTTTCAAGTATCTTCGTTATTAAGCAAAAATGTCTCAGAAGTGCTTTAAAAAGACTGTATACCTGTTTAGTTCATGGAGCATTGTCTCCTAATGAAAGCTCTGAAGTGTGAGAATCTCCTGTGTAATATTACAAATGCTTTCTGCTTTGGGTGGGACAGGGATAGTATAACAATGCTTTGCCTTCCCCCAGGTGGAGATTTTTACCCAAGATTCAGATTCAGTGGGTGCCTGTCTGACTTCATGGAACTTTGGGAGGTTTTGGGGCCGCTGTGGAAGCTGGACTCTGCCAGTAGGTGTATACAGTTCACCAGCCCTCGGTTCGAGTAACAGAAATGGCCAGCCATTCCTGTCTCTTTGTCCTGTGGTTTGAGGATGAGGAACCTTGGCTCACGAAGTTGATGGGGTGTGGGTGTGTGAACACTGGCCCCTTTCCTGAGTTGTGGTATTTATTGCGAGAGGCATGGACGGTTATCAGGCAGGAGTTCTCATGTTTGCTGCAGCAGTGTTACTCTTCTGATGTATACAGATACGATTTTCCACTTCAGCAGGGTAATGATGTCTCAAGGGAATAACATATGTATTAGTGGAAATTACGGGCAAAGCGGGGACGCTGAGCTGTCCAGACAGCTCTGGTGAATGCAGCATCAGACATGGCCTGATTGCTGGCCATATGTTTAAACAGCTCTTGGAGCGAGATCACCGCCAGGCGATCAGGGAGGATTTAGAGGGATGATTTCCTCAGCTTTGTTTGGGGAGACAGAGATGAGTGAGTGAGAGAGCTGGTCGTGCCCTTCCCAGACCGTGGCGGTGGCGCTGGGTGCTGTGGATGGCTGGGACACCAAGTGCAGGAGTATGGGGGCTGCAGCCTGGCTGCAGTTACAAGGTGCAGCTGAGGATGAAATCGCTGCGGTGATGTGAGATTGTACACACTCTGCTGCACCCAGTGACAGGACTCTGGCATCGAATAAAAGATCTCGTCTAAGCTGCTTTAGTTAGCTTCGTGTTCAGTAAGGATTGACTGCAAATCCTCACGCATGTCCAGCCTCTACGGCACTCAGGGTAATCAAGATTTGCAAGCTTTTGGAACAGATAAATCCCTTGCGTTTGCACGGACCGATTGGAATCTCTGTGTGTACAGCTAGCAATTTGCTTGTCTGCTGACTAATCGGAACAGCTACCTCTGCATGCCGAGAGCTGCTGTGGAGCGCCTGCGAGGTCTGCGAGGGAGGCAGTGCGTTTTTTCACGAAGCACTTGGGCTGTGTCTGTGGCTTGCTTGCCTTTAATAAATGTCTGGCGTTTTGACACTGCTCTGAAACACTGCTGGTTAAAAAAAAAGGGAGTTTAGAAGGTATTTAATGGAACATGGTTTTCCTATACTTTGTTGTAAAAACAAACCAATGTTTGGTGTTACCCAAATGAAATTTAAATGAACATCGTGTTTCTAGGGCATGTATTCTTCACTGTCGGCGTTGGAAGCCTTAGCAGGATACTGTCTGCTGGTTCATTCTGCCTGTTACCAGCATTTTGCTCCTGTGTAAAATTAGGCATGTCGACAGAGTAATTAATCAAAACCACCGTAAACAGTCTATGGAAGGTTTAAGATGAGAGTCCAAATGTGGTAAAAGGACTGACAGTTTATTTCCTCTTGTAAGAAGAGGCAGACATGCGGTTGGCCTGTTGGTCGCGGGAGGGTTGGATTTAGTGCGGGTGTAGCTGTGAAGGGTCCGCCAGACTGGAGCAGTTAAGTGCTCTGTCTAAGGAAAGCATGCTTACTGATATTAAAATCCTAACTTACTGGCGTAAGTATGACTTGGAGATTCCTGTAAGACCGAAGAAGAAATACTTTAAAACTTATTTTGCCTGTATTGTGGAACTTCATACACACAAACACACAAAAGCCAGAGGACACAGTTGTCCTGCTACGGGCTGTGCTGTACTAGATGTCCTTGAGATTCCAGTCTGGCTTTTAAACAGGCAGATATAATTAACCTAGAAACCACCAGGCTATTGCCATTTGTCCAGCGCTTTCCCTATTTTTTAAAGCAAATGTGCAGGAAAAAATAATAAGTAAATCAGAAATAAAATAGAAAATCTAAAGTTAAGGCAAAGTTTCACTGACTGTTGTAGCAGCCGTATGTGGTGTAAAGTGGGGAGGAAGTGGTGACCTTTTGGAAGATGCTGTTTAGAAGAGAGTCTGGTTGTCTTGAATGACCTAGAAACCAGGGACGTGTAGGATTCTGGCATGAATGTTAGTTCAAAACTAAGTTTCCATAAGACACCACAGTTAAAAAGATTCCTAGCTGTGGAAGGAGCAGGTTTGGAGCAGCGGAAGCGCAAAACCTGCCGGACAGTAACTTGGTGTTTGAGGCTATTC
Organism: Buceros rhinoceros silvestris; assembly: GCF_000710305.1. Classification (NCBI taxonomy): domain Eukaryota; kingdom Metazoa; phylum Chordata; class Aves; order Bucerotiformes; family Bucerotidae; genus Buceros; species Buceros rhinoceros. The sequence continues at coordinate 40,534 of NW_010424292.1, forward strand.
CTAATAGTGAGGTAGAAAAACCAGCATGAAGCCTGGCTCACAGTACATTGTTCCTCCAAGTTCTCTGCTGTATAGAAGTACATAATTATTATTTGTCATATTGGGGTTGTTGAGTGAGGGTTTCAATAGGAAACAAGGAGAGCAACCATGAATAGGTACCATGAAAGCTTTTGCTGTGCAGAGGTGTAGTCAAGGCACATACCTTCAGGAGGACTGAGTTAATGGTCTCAAGTATCTAAATAGTTGCTTTAGTTTTGCAGTACCATTACAACAGCAGAAAATGAGTAATTTCATTGAAATGGGAAAAAAAAATTCAGTGGGGCTATTGATGGGCTCCAGCCGAGGTGTATGTGACTTTTCAAAGATAACGTGTGGAGCCAAAGCTGTTGGTTGCATCAGAAAAATGTACCGATTTTGCCTAGTTAAAACCGGTTAGTTGAGTGACCTCTTGCGCACTGGTTATGTTGCAGGAAGTTATTTTTGAATGTCAAACACTCGCGTGGGCAGGCAAATTTATCTCATAAATTCCTCAGGGTTAGCGAGGCCTTCCTGTGTTTGTTGCGAGAGCTTTGCCAACTCTCATGCAGCATGGAGACAGGCAGACGTATTGGAGGCAGGTGCTATTTTAAAACGTTTTTTTTTTAATAATAGTATTCTTGAATATTCTTGTGTGGCTGTTTTTGTTTAGACTATTCGTTTACTTATTTAGTAAGCTGGTATAAATCAGCTCTGGATAGCGTGATTGTCAAGTAAAGGCAGTATTGTAGAAGACGTTTCTGTGTCATTTCGACATGTCCCACTGGTCTAGGAGAGGGTGACTGTTGCGTAGCAGGGGTTTTAAGCACGGCTTGATGCTAGAGCAGAAGCTTTCTGTTACTTCTCTTCCAAAGATGAACTGTCTCATTTCACTTTGGAGAGAAACGGAGGAGTTATCCACTGTGCAGCAGAGCTGCAGGTTTGGGAATACTCTGGTTTTGGTTTAAACTGCATTTTATTTTGTGACTGAGACTGAAGAAACATTTGATGTAAAATGTGCAAAAGGTATAGTCTTCCTGCCTTTTAAACATGCCAAAACCGTGAGGGCTCCCTCAGCTCTGGGTGATGGCCAGCAGCAGGACCCAGCAAATGGTCCCCTGTGGTGGCGCCTGCAGCCCGTGGCGGTGGAGCACGCTGCGGGGTCTCAGCTCCGAGGCACTGCTGTGAGTGTGGTGTAAAACTGCTGACTGCTTCCAGGTCAGTTTTCATTATTGATTCCGCATCTGCTGCCACAGCTCACTGCGTCCAGTCCCTGATCCTGCTGCCACTGATCACAGATCCCTAAGCACCCGGGCCTCACTGGAATGAGAGCTTCCTCCACACCAGGATTACTGGCCCCTGTCACGGACTAACGAGACCGACACTTGAGGTGGATGTGCCGGAGCGCAGAGAGAAGTCTTCTGCAGCGGCCGTGTGCTCCTCGGTCTCCTGCGCACCAGGTGTGTTTAACAGAAGATCTGTGCCGGGCTCCTGCAGATAGCAAGAAGCAATCTTCTGACAAACCAGAAAAAACCCCTTTCTCCTGGCATTCTTGAAAAAGCAGTAATGGTGGCATAAAATGTGGCAAAAATGATAAATTTCAGCGGCTATGCTTGAGTGGTACCAGATTTCTTGCAACTTCTGTGTAACCAATAGGGAACGTGAGGTGTGTTTTGGAGCCCAGAATATTATTCATTCCATGCCTTTACTTCACAAACCTTTACATGGTTTCCTATGTACATATATACACAAAATAAAACCTTTACATGGTTTCTGAAGTGGGTAAATTTTGAGGAGAAAAAAAGCAAAAATAGACTAGGTATCCCTGTCACTGCCTTCACACCCATCTGTGCATACCCGGAGCACAAGTAATTTGGCAGAACTGCCATGTGAAGTGAAGAAACAATAAACAGCTTTTTTTTTCCCACCGGGCTGACTCTTCGAGCCAGTAAAGAGTGTTTGTGGACAAAGCTGAAACTGTACCTGCATGGGCAGAATTAAATCAACCTGGTGTTACTAGGCGAGACCCGGGTATTCATGCCGTGGAAATGAGAACGTGCTGTTTCTTGTGTTTTGGGTCTAGAGGCTGCTTACCCCGTGACCGGGAGAGCATGATGGGGGACATGCGGGAGAGCATGATGGGGGACATGCGGGTGAGCCTGTTCCACGCAGTGCAGAATCGACTTTCTGTGTCTGCGTACCTGATTGGAAAGCCACTGGAACTTCTGCTATTGAAAGTACAAGAGCACCTGAGTAGGCAGGACAAACTGATACCAGGATACGCTCTGAAGTAATTGCTTTGTTGGCACGCAGAAAGAAAACCTGAGCTCGCGAGCAGCTCAGCTCTGTAGGGAATGGATAATAAAGTGCAGACAGCTTTACTTCATTCTGCTTGAGTCAGATACTTCAACGCTGAATCTGTCACTCAAGAGCATCATGTGGTTTGTGGAGGGCTGCAGGTCCAAAACTCAGTGGTGAAATTCCTGGGGGTTGCGCGTGTCTTCCTGGGATTTGCAAAGCCATTTCATACACCCCGCGCCAGGCCCAGTGCGTGCTCGGAGCTCAGCACCCGAGTGCTGGTGGCTTGAAGACCCTGCTGTGTCAGAGCAGCTCTGTATGGCAAAAACTGCACTGAGGCACAACACATGTAGTTGCACATGTTGAATGGAAAATGTTTCATTTTCACATGTTGAAGCAGCTTGCTAATGATGGTAATGAGAGCGGCAAGGATTCTGTATTTGCGTGATGTCACTGATAGTCATTGATTTGAAGTGATCGATTCACAGAGCACCTCATCCTGAAATCACTGCCCTGCTGATTCCTTTGGGTAACCGCCGCTAAAACGACAACATACCAGTGGAATTACTAGAGTGGTCATTTTCTATGGGAAGATAGAGAAAGGAGTGGATAACCTGGACGAAGTTAGTCATGATGCTTTATTTGCTAATTGTTGGGGGTTTTGCTTGTGTTCTTATACGCGTAAATTGGATAAACCTTCATCATAAATTCACGGTGATGGTTTTGTTCAGTTCGTTAATTCGTACACAGCAAGTAGGCAGAAAAAAGGGGATCAGAAAAGTCATCTGTTATGTCTGACTCAGGTATTTCAAACCATGGGATATTTTTGTTACTTAAAGGTCACTTTTTGAAAGCTTTTATGAAATTTTAGTCCCATCTGTTGTCGCTAATTGTCACTGTGTAGTTCTACACTGCGCAGTTTGCTAGGGAGGAGGAAGCTGGTGTTAAATCGGATGACTGTGTGCTTGGTTCCGTGGGCTGTTCCAGGGCAGTGAGCTGAAGTACCTCAGAAGGCGCAGAAAGTGCAGAACAGTGTGCAGACGCCACATAGGCTTTTTACAATCGCCACGAAAAGACAGACGTTGGCTTCTCGTAAGCGACCGTGTTACTTCTCACAGTGAGGGATATAACCATATTAGTGAAAACTGCCTTTGTATTTGCACCAATCAAAATTTCTAATCAATTTTGATGTGTAGGAAGTGGAACAACCCCCCCTTCTTTTTTTTCCTCTATGATAAACAAAATTTCCTTTAGTTGAAACTAAATGCAGTTCATTTTTCTCAGTGTCAATATTTATGAAGAGATCCCAAGCTGTGCCACTGGAGTTTTGTGTGTGTTACTGACAAACAAGATGTTATAGGAAAATAGCCCCGAGACTTAAAGAAAGACATTGAATTGCATTTTCTGTAGTAAATAGATTCATTTCCTCTTGGAACAGAAGATTTGGGGTAGTTCTGCATTCAGTCTTACAAGGCCATGCTAGAATCTAGTCTAAGAAAATAACATTTGCAAATGCTGTATCTGTGGTAATTTTCTGATTGCTGCCAGCAAGGGAAAAAAAAAAGGATTTGAAAACAGAATAAAGTAGACAAGTTAAACCCCAAAGAAAAATAAATCCTCAAGCTTCTAAGTCTCGCAGATGGTGGTCTTGGTTCCTCTGCAGGCTGCTTAGGTGGGCTGGGTTTTGCTGAGTTTGTTCAGGAATTCAGGGGAGCAGAGCAGTGGAAAAACCTGCAGTGAAGCTGTCTGTGAAGAATACTGCTTCCCGTGTCCATTAGGTGATCTCTGTCCCAGTCACGACTGTTGGGTAAGAATCCGAGGAGAACACGATTCAGTGAGGTGAACTAATTCTGTTGATTTAGGCTGTGAACTTAGGCTTTAACAAGCAAAGCCTCCTTGATAGCAGGATCTCCTTGAAGATTTCACTGTATTTGCTGCCTCTAAAGTGTGTGGGACCAGTTTGCAGACAAGTACCCAAGCCTGCGGGATCTGCACCTTCAAAGGTATTTCAGACTTGCTGGGCAAGTCCTGGACATCCTTACTTGACCAGGCATTAGCCCTGCTAGCAGGGGGTGGACCAGGTGACCTGTAAAGATCTCTTCCAGCATGAACTATTCTGTGATCTGGCACTAATCCACGCTATCTCCACCTGCATCTTTCCTGTCCAAAACCACTGCATGGGGTTCAGTCAATAGAACACACACAGGCAGGGGTGTCTCCTCTCTTCTTATCTTGACAGGCAACACGCTGTCTCTTACAGCTTTCCTTGTGAAACAGCTTCTCCTGTGTCATGATTTTGTGAGTCCAGCAAACAAAGCTAACTAGGTCTGTCAGGCAGAATCAAGTGTTTGTGGACAGAAGCAGTGTCGCATACAAGGCGGAACTGTTACTGGAGAGCCGCAGAAGTTCCTCTAATGTGAAGCCTCTTGATTTTGTTGACAGTTACAGCTGTTAACGTACCGACTGCTGCTGAGATGGGAGCAAGCTGTGTTTGTGTGGTAAATGCAGATGTGACCTTAGAGCAAGGCCTGGTTTGGTTTATCTTAGGAAAATCGAAAAGGAAGGAAGCGCCAGTATCGTCTGCATTCAGGTTCACCAGTGTTCTCCCTGCTCCACTTGCCGACGTTTCCTCAGCATTGAATCCTAACCCATTGGTCACGGTAACCATTCCCAGTTCTGTTGTTTATGGGGAGAGACAGGCTGACATCATTACAGAGGAGGGAGGCGTCTCTCCTCCGTTCGCTGTCCTTACCTCACACCGGTGGCTGTCCCAGCATGAAGGCAGTGCAGGCAGCAAGGAGTGAAAATGTGACGCCGTTACTTCAGCAGAGTGCTTGGAGGCATGGCGCTGGGAAACACCACCGTTCTGCAAAGCCCGGACACCTCCAGCCTCCCCACCTCGGCAGTCGGCTCTGGTCTGATTGAGTCACTACGACAGCTGAAGCCTCCTGGCTGGGTGCGTGGAAGTGTGTAAAGCTGCTCCAGCTCCACCTTCTCCTGCTGGAGCCGCGATGCGGTGGAGGGCTCCCGCTGCGCAGAGGGAGCGGAGCCAGCCGTTCGCAGTCTGTCAGCCGTACTCGCCGTCTTCTGATGGCTCATGTTTGGCTGATTGAGGAGAGCGTACACAGTGCAGTCTTGGGAAGGGGTGTGCGTGAGTGGGGGAAGTTGGCATGAACCATCGCATCCCAGCGTCGCAGTCGGTCTGCGGTCCCCCCAGGCAGCCTTCGCTCTTGGTGCCTCTACCAGCCACTTACTCATTCGCAGCACAAATGTTCCTGTTTGTATGACAATGCTAATTGAAAGAGCTGTTCCAGCTTCAGGAGCTGTTTGTTTGGTTATGCCACAGACAGTAACTTCTGACTTAATACACCAAACAGACAAGTGTTCAGGAGTTACTGCAGCAGCATGGAAGGGTTTGGTGTCTTTTTCCCAGGGCGGCAGTGTGAATCCAAACCACAGTCCCCATCTGCAGCTGGTCTGTAAACATTTAGAACGGACGTTGCAATTGCTGCCAGCCCTCATCTCCCAAAGAGATCATCGAAATGAAAGGCAGCCTAGTTTGGGTTAGAAAAGTGTAATTCCCACCCATGCTACGACAAGTTACTGTAGCTGCCTAATATGGGTTTTACTTTCCTCATGTATTTGCAATATCAAATTCACACACAAAAAAAGGTGATTATTAACTATCCATTTACCTCTCTGATGAGGACATCTTAATGCATCGGGTGATTCCATCTAAAAGCTGTGGTGAGTATGTACAAATTTTCTCTCAGTTTGGGGCTGGATATGTGGCACTAGAGATTGTGACCGTCAGTGCAGAGGAGAACCACCAGCCTGGAGGTGTGACCTGCAGGGTTCGTGAGATGAGGATCACCTGGCAGGTGGAGGGAGGCTCTGTTCTGTCTCATTCTGTGTGTTCTTCAATCCCAGTGCTCCCTCCGTGCTGCACCTTCCTGCCCTGCAGCCCTCAGGCAGGGGTCGTCTGCTCTTTTACAGCATGAAATCCTCTACTCCAGTCTCAGATTTAATCTCCTTTGGAGAAGGAGTTATAGCCAAGGCTGTTTGTGTTTGGTTCAGTGGGTTTATTTCAGATGGAAAGAGCAGGTGAGGAGCCTGCATGTGGAAATGAGTGTTGGCTGCATTGCACTACTGTCAGCCACTAAGAGCATGTGCTGACCTTACACCGTGTTACTGGTAAATCTTACTAGCAGTACTGATTTGCAAACAGGTAAATCCTCTGATGGCAGTAATGAAAGCCAGAAAACTGATTTTCCCCAGCATTACTGGAGCAGAAATTTCTACTTCATTGTTTTACAGCGTGGTATTTGAAATACAACTTTCTCCTGTGGGTGCACATGTTTGTTAGGATTAAATCACACTGGAGGAGAGAGCACCTTTGTTCTCCACTCCAGGTTACCTGGACAGTTAGTCTGGAAGTGGGTGGTTATACAGTGGGTACTGTCTAGTAAGCAATGTCAGGGTTAATGCTCTACAGTCTGCCCTAGTATCTGCCACTTCTTAATGATTCCAGTAGTAGGTAGTGTCTGGTGGTAGTCTCAGGTGCTTTTCTTGGGCAAAATAAGAAAACAAAAAAAAAGCTAAGAATTACATTCTGTGTCTTTTTTTAAAGGCAGATCATAGTAACTTGCTGTTTCTGGGATTTTCTCTAGTTAAACCAAAGATTTTTTTTTTTACCCATCTTCAGTTTCTTAGTGTTCAGTGCTGCCACGTAAGCATGGATGTTCCAGAGAGGTGTGGATGTTTAATGACAGAATCGCTGTTCTGAGGTTTTCCGTAGGATCCGTGCAGATCCAGTGCTTGCTTTGAGCTGTGTGTTTGGTTGGAACTCCCTAGAAGACTCTGGCAGCCGGTGCTGTTTAATAAGTGGAGCTGATCTGCCAGCCACCAGCAGCCTGCTGGGGACAGGGCTGGTTTTCAAGGAACTGTCCATTATGGTTTCTTAAAATGTTCCCTTCTTCTTTACCACATACTGTCTGTGCTGAATATCTGAGAGCTGCAGCAGCGTTATGATGTGGGTGCTTTGAGGAGAGTCTCGTGTGATGATTTATCACATAGATGAGCTAAATGGCTTCCTGAGACGCTCTGTTCGTGTTGGCCCTGGCAGAAAGGTACTTGCTTTATGGCATTTTAAAGCCGAGTTTTTTCCTCACAGATCCACCAGTAATTCTTCTGTACCTGGTGATCGAACACTCAGTTAGCACAGAGTTGTGTAGCCACCCCAGCCGAGTTTCCGAGGCGACTCCGGCAGCCCCTGATGAGGGTTCAGCTCTGATGTGCACGTGTCGTTACCACTGCGGGTGTTGTTCCAGCCTGTGGAGGTAGGGCATCAGCTGCGCTTACACAAGCTGGTAGAAAAAAATAAACACGCGTCAGCTTTTCCAAGTGTAACTCTGTGTACCTTTAAAAATTAAACAACAGCCAGGACACCCTGCCTGTCCCCCCCCAAGTTAAACCTGTTGCATTGAAATAGTAGAGCTGAGTTGTGCAGGTTAACGCTTTGGGAAATGTTCTAATTATTTTTACGTGCGTAACAGAATTCCAGCACAAGTGCAGTTGATTTGAGAGAAATAATTAGCCTGCCAGAGATGTGATGACAGCCGAGAGAGTGCAACACAGTGTTCTAACTTCCATTAGAAAATAATGACCTTCTTGGCTGAGTAGAAGTATTTTAATTAAATACTGACAATTCATAGCAATCAGTGACCCTATTAGCCATGAAATTTGATTCTCCAATTGTGGACTGTTTGCTTACGTATTTCAGACAAAAATGAATAGGCATAGCATTTCAAGCCCAACATCCTACACTCTTCGAAAATCCTCCTGTCACGTTTCTGGGGCTCAGGAAAGCAAAGCCCTGAACACCTTTTCAGCAAAAGCTGCTGCGTGATTGACAGGACTCGGTGGTTGCCAGTGCCATGCTTTATGTCAGCGGTCGGATGCTTCAGGGGAAGCTTGACTGGCTCCAGTTTGTTGTCTGATCAGCGTCAGAAGAGCAATTGCTTCTTTCTTGATTGCTTCCATCTCTTATTGGTGGCTTTTACCATCAGGGAAGCTAAATGCGAAAATATCCTTAATGGAGTAGAAATATTCTCAGAAATGAAAATAATTTGCATGAATTACACTCCAGTCTTGTTAACAGCATTTTGGAAACCAGCAATAATGGACTTCCTACTCTGCCAACAGAGAAGTAAGTGACAGATAGCGCTTTTCAGAGTCAGTCTTGCAGTAGGAAAAGAAGGAAGGAATCGATGCTTGTGATTTATTTGCTAGAAGATCAGCCCTGTTTTCAGCAGGGAGGTACACCTGTTAGCTTGCTGCAGAGTCATTACAAGGTTTAGCTGCTGTGCGACCCCTTCTCTGGCAAAGTCAGAACAATGCAGATGGCAGGTTTCATTTCCAGCGTTCATATGGTTTGAAAACGTTTCGGGCACAAGTGGGGCACTTGCATACTTGATAGGTCATCACGAGTGGTGAGTGGCAGAGAGGGGCATGGGCAGCATACCTAAGTGAGCAGCCTTGGGTCTAATTCTGTTCCCACTGAAATGGAAAATCAACCTATTACTACGGTCTGCTTACACAAAGAAAAATCAGGCTGGGAATTACAGCAGAGTCGAAGGGAGGTGCAAAGGGAGTTGAGTGCACTGCTTCCCTGACTTGGTCTTTCATGCCGGGAGAGTAATGGAACTAAGGACATACGCAGTAATTTAAGATTCTCCGGTGGTGAAGAGGTAGAACTCTAGAATTTCGTGTTGAAGTGCAGGGTAGGGCTCTCTCTAGCAGAGTGCTCACCTGCTTTCGTCTTGGTGACTGACTTGGTTTTTCATCAGCTGTACAGGGGAGCCGTTGCAGCTCTACCACTCTCGCACGAGAGGCTCTTTCCCTTGCGCTGTCACAGTACCGTTAAAGTTGGTTTAGCAGGGACACAGCAACTCATACGTTGGAAATTGGTGCAGCGTTTTCAGGTCAGAGGTGGTGAGGTTGTCTAAGTAGCCATTGTTCTCCAGAAGGTTCTTCCTGTGTAGCGTTATGTTACACCATCTTTCATAATAAGCTCTCCAGACTTCTTGAAGGACTGGAGCGATTGTCTTCCCCTTTTAAAAACAAACATGGGAGGGAATTGCTTTTTCCTGCTTTCTTCGGTGTTTTTTTCATTTTTAGCTCTACTTCTAGTCAGATACTAGATCTGTGTGTCCTTTGCATCCACTTTATCAAAATTGCACCCAGACAGCTGAAATTTCAGAAATTTTTGAGGAGCTGGAGTAGTGGGCTAAAAGGAAATTGTTATAGAATAGTTATTGCAATTGCCCATTTCCCCTGTTGAACATCCATAAGATGGAGTCCACAGAAAATTTCTGGTGACATAATCAGATCACGGTGATAAATCTTTTTTAATACAACTGTCCTGAAACTGCTAGTGCAGTTGGAGCTGGGTAAATGTATTGAGGGAAGGTGTTTGCTCTTCCATTAAGCATCACTCCATTTTAACTTTTGATAAGTCACGTGGTTTTGTACTTAATTCTTTCTTTTCCAGTGATAATACATTAATCAAATAAAACACGGTGAACTCGGATGATGCTTTAAGGCCAAGAAAGACAATTAGAGCTTCATCTCACACAAGTATTTGGATTAACCTATAAAATTAGTGAGCCTTTGGTCCTGCCTCTGCCATCAAAGAGCTCTATAATAAAAGCCAACTTTTAGAGAGAAAACTGAAAAAAGTTGCCATTTCCCGATCTAAAAAAAGTCACAGAAGATGTCAGCAGTCAGCCGTCAGTTTGCATTGCATTATGAGAGATCTGAAATGTTTGTATGAAGAAAGGATAGCTCACTAAATGTAGTATCACTTCACCTGGTTTGAATTTAGTTTTTTTAAAAAAGGATCATTGATAAAAATACTTTAAAACGAGTTTGTCAAGTTGAGATTTTCTGATACAGCCAAAATAGGCAGGGTTGTGTGTGTGTGTTACTTTAGGGGAGACAAAGAGCAGGAGAGGAAATAATCAAGAGAGTCGTGAACTGGAAAAATGTAAATACATTGCATCTTTAATGCATAAAGAAACTGTTTCGTGTTCCTAAGGCCGTTGTTAGATCTTAAGGCCTGATGATGTAGCTTCCTGCATAGACTCATCAGCCTTTAATACTGGTATTCCCTTTCAACTCTGGAAGATTCCTG
>NW_010424292.1:51133-52796 GCF_000710305.1 Buceros rhinoceros silvestris
TCTGTAATTTCCGTGAGAGCGTTCGGTAAATATGGCATTTACCCCTCAGTTTGCTGTAGAGATAGGAAGGGGCACAGAGATATCGTTGGAGTTGAATCGATACAGAGAGGTGTTTGATCATCAGGAAAGAACATTGAGGTTTGAAATATCTGCAGGACACAGCAAATAGAGAGAAAGCTTTCAAAAATACGGATTAACATCTCGGTAGGAAAATGACATTTAACCCCATGGCGGTGGGCTCGATGATGTGGGTGCGCGCACACCGGATAAACCTGTGGATTTATTGCACTTGCTCATGTTGTAATGAATGTAGTAATATATATTGAGTTACGGTTTTGTAAAACTCTTACCAAAATATTTTTGATCGATACCAGACATCTCTTTAATTCTACCTTGGTATGAAGAATAATAGTGATGTCTGGGAGTTGGTGGAACAGTCTAGGAATAGTAGAAGAATATAGGCATTGAAACAATATTAGTAGTAGAACAATGATACTAGTAAAAAATGACTCATACTATTTAGTAGCAATAGTGGAAACAGGTGGGCTGAACATCAAGAAAATCTTGCTTTGGGGGAATGTTCCAGGAATGGCTTCCCGAGAAATTAAAATACCTGTTCTTTACACCACTTCAGACTTCCTGAAAGTTAAGTATTTTTTCATTGGAAATCATCTTTGTACGTAAGGCAGTAATCTCTGTCGTTTAATGGTGTAGTAAATATTGACGCCCACCGAAACAAAATCCTCCTGCATCCTCCGGTGTGTTCTGTTTATCTGATGAAGACAAAACACGAGTACACGTGTACGTTGGCATACAAAGGACAGCACGAGAGAGCAAGGAAACGTGAAGGTGAAAGAAACATTTGCTGCCTGTTAAGTTCCTGGAGATTTAGATTGTGTCTGTGATTCCATGGGAGAGAGAGAGTGGTGACACAGAACAGGAAAATGTGTGTGTTACCCTCTTTATATGCAATTTTAAAGGTAATCCAAGGGCCATCGGAGTCTGTCTTGAACAGGATAATTTGCCTTTAATTCTGGTGTTGAGGAGAACCATTTCCTTGGCTCGATACACCTGTAAATTCTTCCTGTACTCTCACTTCAGACATTGTGATGACAAGCAAGTAGTTAAAAGAAGCAGCTTCAAATTTTTGCCTCAACAGATTTTCTCAAGTTTTTCTTCTGTCATATCACCGAGGATGTTCCTAAAGAGAACTAGTATTTGATCAATTAAACATGTGCTGAATACACTTCAGACTGAGGCTATATCGTTGGCAGTGAAGGAGTACATTTGGAGCTGAATTAATATTTAATATTAGCTAAAATCAATAAATATTTTAGCAGAGACATTGCAGAGGGCTGTATGGGAAAACAGGGATCTCCCATTTTACGGTCTGCCTCCAGTGGTCAGTTGGGATTGCTGGCCTTGGGTTTGTGAGTTTGGTTTGCTCTACGGCGTGGGGCTGGCAGAGCCAGGCTGGCCTCAGTAGTACCGTACTGACGTTCAGGTAAAATGGAAAATGAGGTTTCCTTTCCAGATCACTGTAAGGAGTGTGCTGAGTGCTGGCTTGAGACTGTTGCATCAGGCAAGTGCACAAATTCCGTTTAATGTGGTTTCATTCTTTCAAACCATGACTGGAAACCTGCCAATGCTGTTACAAAGAGTG
>NW_010424292.1:52885-56108 GCF_000710305.1 Buceros rhinoceros silvestris
AGAGTGGTAAGGCTTTTCGATTGGTGGTGGTTTTGTCGGGTGGCTGGTTTGTTCCTGGATTTTCCGAGCTGTGTCTTCTGGAGCTGACACAGAGTCCAAGTGACACTACTTACCCCTGTCTGTCTAATTAGCTTAACTGGTCTCGTATAGAACTCACCTTTTCAGGGGTTTGGAAAGCCCTTTTCTCTGAGCTTTTTTCGTAGTAGTTGAAGACGGTGTGCATGACAAAACTAAAAGGACGAATGTTGCTCTGGTGGGACAAGCACATGGATACACATCCATGCGCTGAAGTGATGCTGTTTTAGATGGAGACTAGAGCTTAGCTCCGTTGCGTTAACCACACTGCACAGAGAGTCCTACTTTGAAAAAAAAAAAAAAACCGAAACCATTATGCACTGATTATGCATCAAAGTAGGTTTGTCGATCATCCACTGTACTCCCGTCTTTTGAGTGTCTGATGTTTCTGAGGTATGTAGAGAAGAAAAATCACTTCAGAATCTTTGAGAAGCCATGGACCTATCTGCACGTGGCAAATCCTTTGTCTTAGCAACCTGGTAAGTTTTGTGATGAGCCTTATGTTTATAGTGTGAACTGTGCAGGACAACCCAACATGATGGATGAGTTCAGATTTGGCTGGATCAGACTCTCTCTGTCTGAACTGCTCCATCTGGAGCAGTCCCCTAAAAATTAATTTCCTCTTGAGATTCGGAGCGTGGAAGTTGGCTGTGGTGTAAACCAACAGTAGGCAACAGAAGGCCTGATGGCTGGCAGGGTCTTGTTTGTAGGTAGAACCTCTGTTGCAGTGTTCTCCAGTATAAAAATTTCATAGATCTCTTGGTGCACTGCGAAGCGCTGCATAGCAAAATGAAGCCTGCAGACCATGGTTGTGCGCACAGTGGTGTTCCAAAATAAGAGATTGAAACCCATTTTTTCCAATGTACTCAAACTCACAGAGCCGTGAGCTTAGAGGGAAGAGTTCTAAACCAGAATGTATTAGAACTAATGTCGTTGAAACTGGGAATGCTGTTGCAGTATTTATTGTACAATATTTGATTTAAAAGAGCTGAAACAGCTTTTAGATTTATAAATACGTCAGTGTTATGAATATGTGCTGGTAGCTGCAAAGTTTCTGTATTAGCAAGCAAATGCATTTGATTAAGTGACCATCTGGTAAAATGTTTGTTATCAGTGAGCACGCTGAATTCTGGCTTTTGCCTGTGCCAAGTAAAACGTGGGTAAGAGCTATAGCTGCATAAATTGAGTGGGCAGTAATTGGACCATATACCTTTCAAGCCTGCTCCGATCAATCTAAATAAATACTGTTATTCTTGATGCCATTTTGCTGAGTTTACCCACTCCATCTACAGTCAGTTGTTTTACTGTGCTGTAAAACTTCTGTGAAGAATGATGTGACTTTCTGTATTTCCAGCTGTACCAGGGCAGATGACTTGATTTTTGGTTGGAGTCACACAAATAAATAGGCCCTGTGTTCCGTGCATGAACCATGATTTGAGTCAGCCCCATCATTGTACACATCAGACCTCGGCACCGTGGTGTTGGGAAAATGTCTTGCTGGTGTGGTGGAATGGCTTGTGGATAAAAAGGGTGTGCAGTTTGGGCTACAGTATTGGCCTTCCTAGAGCTCCCCAGGTGCTCTGGCTTTTGTTGTCTGGCACACTAACAATAACCAGTTCATTAATAACTGCAGAATTCATCAAAGAAGTCCACGTGGTTTCCCTTGAAGAGCTGCTGTGACTTCAGTTCCCTGCGAGCACTTGGCTGCGTGACCATCCGTGCAGCAGCGGCTGTGTAGAAAGCAGTTGTTGTTATCTCCCGTAGCCCCTGGAGTCCTTCCAAGAAACCTTCAGCATTGGTTTGTAAGGTACAGCATGTCAGAAAGGTAAAATTTTCAAATAAGAAATGCCATGTTGTGCTGTTTTAATATTTCTAAAAGATGAACCCATCCTCGTCCTCCTCCCTTTTATTTATTTATAGGTACTTTGAACAATATGATAAGGTTTTTTATTTGTATCAAAAGGATAATAATGAAAAGCTGTATTTGTCCTGTGCTGTGTGACGAGTTGCTATCTGTGGGAGACTCGCTATCACTGCTCTATTCTGTTTTATCTTTGATCCCAACCAGTTCTGAAGTGTGATTTCCAGAGGTGAGAACTAAATTGTTCTTACAGGAAGAACCATTCGAACGCGGGGAATGCAGTACCAGTTGTTCTGTTCATAATTTACCATGTACATCGCTGTGTCTTCATTTCATATACTCATGGAATGAGTAATGAACTGGTGGTTATTTTATAACTGCATCTCCTTCTCCCTGACATTAAATATTGAAGCTACAACCTCTCTCTGAGAATAATGAGATGAGGAGCTTAGAGTTGTTTCTTTGATAAACAAAACACTGCAGCAAATTAATCAGAGTTCTGTTGATTTCGTGTAGAAATTCTAGGAAACTTGTAGGATAGGTGTTTTGTGAATACTATGTGTCATGGGCATCCTATAATACTATTAAAAATTCTGGCAGAGTTGATGGCAATAGCTGCCTGTGATTGCTGCTCTTAGCTCTTACTCAGAGTGAGAGATGCTGTGAGCAAGTTAAGAATAAAGCTGAAGGAAAGACATGGCCATTAAATAGTTTCTTTAAAAATGTAAAAGGAGTGATGAACAGATGCGTTTTATTTCCCACTGCTAAAAATGCAGTTCCTGCTTTCCTGTTCCAAGTCTGTAATTTCTGTTATTTTTCTTTAAGTGGTGGAGGATGATCGAATATCTTTCACTGGTATTCCTGGCGCAATTCTGTTGTAAATGTTCACAGTGAGGCCTTGGGGTTTATTTCAGCCAAACTGTCCTGACCGACTTGGAAGTTTGTCTTTTCATATTCTCTGATGATCAGTCCCAGGGTCGAATCTAGGGAAGAACGTGGGTGAAAACCCTGAACTGTACAAAACAGTGAACGCTATGAAACAATGTGCTGTCAAGCCACCTAATGTATGGCTTGGTCATCCTCACTTGCAAAATACATCCATAGATTGAAATGTCTGCTGCAATTCAGTGAGATCTCTTTGGACCTTCCGTGTTGCACCATGGTGTTCTGTATGTTGTTCCTTCCTGTCTTTAGGTCAGGACCATCTCTTTGTGTTCTCTTCTTTCTTTTAATTACATCAACTTTCTAAGCTCCTGGGTGTCCCGGGTTCAACATGGTGGAACCGGA
>NW_010424293.1:0-26368 GCF_000710305.1 Buceros rhinoceros silvestris
AATGCCCCCCTTCTCAAACCGCGACAGCCAGCAATGTCGGCTTTTTAGCTACAAACCTTCATAAAGCTTCTTACCTCCTTTTTCACTGGCATTCAGGTCTGATGTGAGCCTGGATTCCAGTAAATATTAATTTACCTACCATGGTGCCAATATGTTCTTGTGCTTTAAGTCACATTTAAGCTTTCCACAGCATGTGAAGTGCTGTAGACCACTGTATTACAAGTAGTAATTATTTTAAAGACTTTATTTCCACAACACTTTTGTTTATCTCTTTGAAACAGCTTACTCTTTTCCATCCCTCACCTACATGAAGTCTTCATTACCAGAGTTTGTACAGCAGAGTACTAGGCAGCACATCGAAAGCACCTCTCAACCCTTGAGAGACAAGTAGCAACACTGATGGGAGAGCTCTTACGAATTCTTGAGCACCAGATCTTAGAAAGATCCTGCACTTGAACACAAGATTTGCAGCAAATTAAAAGAGAAATCAATACAAATGCTACGTTATGCCCATGATATGCTCATTCCCTCTAAGTCTCCCTTAAGTAATTGCTTCCCTGGGCTGAGGATAGACTGTTGGCAAGAACATGAGTTCACTTGAACAGAGCCACAATTCAGTTCCCCCACAACTGAAGTCTGATTTGACATCTGTAATCAACAGCAGCCCAACCCCAGAGGACCAGGCTTTGAACGTGGTCTGGCAGGGTCACTCCTTTAACTTCTTCAGACTATATTCCAACTACACAGAAGCCAGCAAAAGGCTCCAAAAAAGAGAAGCCGGGAAAGATACTAAACCTAGTGCCAAAACTACATTTTCGATGTAATTTGGAAGAAATTACTACACAAAACAACTTTTTTCCCCAAAAGTTCTGTAATGTTAAGGGTTTATTCTGGTTTTTAAACAAAAAGCCATATGAAGATCTAAGAATTCAGCTTAAGACTTCACAAATGTAGGCACTTAAGCTTCGACTTTTCTGTTCTTTTTTAAAGAAAAATGTTTTATACTATGGCTCCAAAATAAGTTTGTTAAGCTGACTAACTTGCAACAACAGTGATATGTCATCACGGCTTGGCTTCGCGAACGAAGATTTGGGAAGGGTTTTCCCCACGCTTACTGCAAGCGCACTGATGGCTGAAAAGGCCAACGTGGGATAGGCAAGACCAGTCCCTCTCCTGTCGCTACAGGGCTTTGCAAACATGAGTGCACCCTTCGGGCCAGCGCAGTGGATTTTTTAGGTGAGGCGCAGCGTGCGCAGAACTGGCTCCACCCTTTACACCTGAGGTTCATCTGCCAGGGCCTAGCGAGCTTGGACGGTGACAGCGAAGTCCTCGGGTCATAGGTTTGGTTAGAGTGTCCTTCTCTTAGATGATGGTCGCCTTACAAGGCTAAACGAGCTCCATCTGCCCAGGTTTGGAGTCACAGCTGTCCTTCTCCTAGGATGGTTGCCCCAAGGCTAGTGAGCCCATCCTGCCCGTGGACACACTTTGTCCGACCCTTCAGTTGAGACCTGTCTGGCCTGGGAGACCCCACTGGAGGCACATGCCACCACCAGCACAGCTCTCAACCTCACAAGGGCACACAAGCTCCTTCCCCACGGCAAGGGGGTGCCCGTGAAAGAGACAGTGATATGTAGTAGAGAAACACACAACAATTTAAAAACAGAAAAAAAAGCAACCCAATACAACACCAAAAAACAATCCCCCCAAAGGTGTGTAAATTAAATTGCAAGAGCTACCCGACCCCAGCTACATTTAGATACTGCTGTGGAAGACAGTATAATATGAACATAGGAATAAGTCAGTCAAGATCTCAGCACAAAAACTTTCCAAAGCTTTTCTGACCATGAATTCCAGCCTAACAGTGCACACCTATTACAGTGTCCCATGGGTGATACAAGTGAACGCAGCTGACAGGAGAGAAAAGAAGGGATTGTGAAGTCCACACCAGCACAAAGGGAAGAGATCAGAATTGGTCATGGAAGGAATCATCTACAGCAAGATAACATGGCTTTCAGCAAGTACTGAAGTATTCATATTGAAGTATGAAGAATATTGAAGGTACATTCCGTCGTCTTTTGGGACTTGCAGATCATGCTCCTGTTCTCTAAAGGCAGCACATTAATTGATTTTGTATTTTAGCTTTCATCTTTTTCAGTTATTTCATATGCACCTTCAGCTACGTTCATTAAATAATTCACTTTTACAGATGTCTCTCATAAAATTTCAAAACTCCTTGGAACTCCAACCTGGCTCTACAAACCAGCCAGCTTAAAAATAAAAAAATTAGAAATTACAGCCTGCTCTAATGTTACTGAAATACAGAAAACCCACATCACAATCTTTCCTGATAGTAGAATTCATTATAATCTCCAAGTCTGTTTCTTTGAACGAAACACTGAATCCCTAAGGTAGCGCCTCAGATGTGTAAGGAGCCAGAGCTTGTAGGGAAGCAAAGTATTCCTCATGAAGACATTATGTCTTCCTTTGAAACAGAGCTTGAAACTTGCAAGTTTAACTTTCAAAAGCCCACATCCCAAGAACATGCGCTTTTAAAAACTGCAAAAAGGAGGTAGAGCTTCTGTTCTTATTTTAAAGACAAACATACGATAGCATGATGTGAAGCAACAGGAGCTGCAGTGAGAAGTTATTATGAAATGTTTCAGAGGCAGCAAGATACCTTGAAAGGATTTTCTCTCCAGAGAATGACTGAAAACAAGATTAATAGTCTTGAGAAAGCCGAAAGCAAACAAATCATATAAAGGATGAGATTCTGCTTTTTAAGAGAATGAAATACCATAGGTAGAACAAGCAGTATCATCTTCTAAAGTCTGACTTTATAAGAACTGGACAAAATAATACCTACTGCCAAAGTTGCAACAGCAGAGCTGTGGTAGACACTTCTGTACAGATAGAAGATTTCAGGGACAAGCATCTTTTCCAGGACCACTCAATCCAGCAGGGGGGAAAAAAAAAAAAAAGGAAGGGAAGGGAAACTCATGATGCAAGTTTACTTCTTCCTTCAAAACAGTGTTTCTAAAGCCCTAAAACCAGGAACAGGAAGGCAACCGACACTGAACAAGGAAATAGTTAAAAAAAAAAATCAGGCCAAAAAAGACCCCAAATCAATAAATAAGCTTGTTGCTATAGAATGAGACCCTTTTTCAGGGAAAAATAAATCACAAACAATTGTTTATAAAAAGATGTAAACATATTTTGCTAAATAAGGTTTAATATTAAATCATATTATAAACACCACTGTTCTTTTCTTCAAATACAACAGAGCAAGTTGCAAGAGGTATATAAAAGGTACCAGAAAAAAACAACTAATTGGGGCAGATAATTATCAACATTAAACACAAGACAAGCTAAAAAAAAACCCCCATACTTCTTAATCAAATAAATATACTTCCTAATTCTAACTATTTTATTATTTACGTTACAGAAAATGCTGTGTGCCCAACTGACAGAACACTCACCTTTATGAGTTAAGTGTACTGAAGTAAAATTGTCTTAATTTCAGATAGCACAGTATGCCTTCAAACTTAAGGCCTTACTGTATTTCACGACCCTGGAGCAACCCAGTGCACCAGCTGAGAAGTTCTTGTCTACAGCAGTGTACTACAGCAATGCTGATGTACGCATGGAAACAAAGGTTCAAGTTGATAGAGATTCATCTTCTCCGAAAAGTTCTTGAACTCCTATTAGATCAGAAACCTTTCAATCCCATCACCCAGCCAAAATTAAATGGGGTAGCTTCATCCAGGTGCTTTTCCCAGTAAATCAGGGACATCATTTTAGGAGGTGATGTTTGTTTTCTTAAGAGAAAGCAGAGGTGTCTCAGGGCCTCTCCCTACCCTTACACGCAAGCAAAATAACATTGTGTGAGTCCCAAACCCTTTGGATTTGATGAACTCTGGTCTAGAAGAAAGAGCTTCCATGAAAAACACAATGCTGTAAAAATGCAGCAGATCAGCAAATGAATGCAACACCCAATTCCAACTCTAGATGGAGTTGATATTGTAAACAGTTTGACAACCCTCCAGGATGCAGCATATATTTCCTTATGTCAGAGTCACATGGATATTCCTTACTACGATTTAGGTTGCATCCATTACACCCCAGCTCAGCACTTCCCACTACCCAGAGACCCATGCAGTGGTGTCCCACCTACACTGCCTACAGCTGGAGAAGTTCAGTGTGGAAAATTCTTCTTTAGACCTACGTAATTTTAAAAATTTTCTTCACCCTTGGAGATGTTCTAAATCCTCTGCACACTCAGTGGAGACCTTACCCATCCAGTCAACACAGCCAAGCAAGCAAGTCACACCACTCTAGAGCAGGTGCCTTATAAATGGGCCAAATGAGTGGATGACCTAATGAATGAACAGATGCACACCAGCCTCCGCTGACTAGATCACCCCTAACTAAATGGGAGTCCAGACAAATGTGCCCACATTTACAGATTTACTGAACCTGTCCCTTTCCCAGGCTTTTCTTTTCGCATGAGCAAACTAAGCTCTCCAGTTAAAAAAACATTAAAACTAGCTAACTCATTTCTGAACCACTGGTTATATCCATGACAATAACTGCTACTTCAACATTACAGTGCTTGAGAAGTAATAAAGCCTCTTCATGTATCAAATGAGAGAAATCATCCTATGGATGCTTCTGTAATTCACAATAATTAGGTATATTCCCTGCAAATTTTCTGTTCATTTATTCGTAGAAGATATGAAAAGTAGCTGCAGCGCACAGTAGCATAAGGAACACGGATTCATTTACGGCATGAAGGACATAGATATAGCACTATATATATCTATATATATAAAAAAAAGGCTGACACAAAACTTCACGTCTCTCAGTTTCCATCTTGATGCAGCATCATAGGTTACAAAATACTCTGAAAATGGAGAATTGTTACCCCAAAACGCCAGATGTTTCTGGCATCAGGACAAAACAGCATGCTCACAAAATCCATAACAATCTACAACTTGTAGAAAACCCACACTGAAGGGGAGTAACATTTAAGGACCAATGCCTCTCTTGCTTTAGAAAATACGTTCCATGTAAGCCAAAAAAACTGAGTTTTTCATAACAGTACTTCATTAATTATTTAAACATAAACTGCATCAAACAACAAAAAAATAAGTAAGGGAAACCAAGATTCTGTGAGCCTTCTGTAAACATCACCTCATCTTTCACAAGGGAATCTCTCCCCATCATTTTATCTCCGTTGCTGCTAACTTTCAGAGCTATAGAAATAATGCATAATCAGCCAAAATTCCTAACCTAACAACCAGATGCAGAAATTTCAGGCATATTTTGCCACACCATATTGCTCCTATGAACAAATGCTACAAAATAATGTAATAATAAAAAAAATTGATTATTAAGTTGCTTATATCCCATGAAGTCCCAGAGTCACACATTAAAGAATAAATTCCCACTCCCCAAGAGCCATCTGGTTTTAAGCCAAGTATTCTCCTCCACCCAGAAATCTTGTATAAACATAAGACTAGTACATTACTGTTCTTTCAAAATGAACACACCTAGCAAAAATCAACAGTTCCTTCTAAGGTGGATTCACAAACACATTTCATGAGGATGAATTTGCAGCCTGTCCATTTCTGACAGCAGCCAGAAAGAATACCTATTTCTGAACAGGAGGCTGAAATAAAATACAAAAAAAAAAAAAATATTTCAAAGTCCTGTCACAGGCTGCTATTGCCACACACCTAATTTGTAGTGCAGCAGTTCACATTCATAGTGGTATGACCTCACTCAAACAACACTAAAGTCCTTCCATTACTTCCAGTTTATT
Organism: Buceros rhinoceros silvestris; assembly: GCF_000710305.1. Lineage (NCBI taxonomy): Eukaryota > Metazoa > Chordata > Aves > Bucerotiformes > Bucerotidae > Buceros > Buceros rhinoceros. The sequence goes on from NW_010424293.1 coordinate 5,822, forward strand.
CTACTGCTCTTATGTCAGAGGCCAGTTAGTAATTGCTCAGCTGTGTAACAGCTCAATAGGCATTTTAAAGTCAAATAATGACAGTTTTGGCTCAGTCAACTTATGCTTAATAGCAGTGTTTAAATTATCCAAGTCTTTCAGATGCCTGTCCCTTCTCTAATATTGAATTTTATTTTTACAGTCATAAACAGTAGGCTCCCATCCACCAACAGTTTTGTAATTCCTATTAATTTGACTAAATTAATATCTTCAAAGCAGAAGAGAAAAAAGGTCCTTTTGAGGTGTTTATTTTTTATTCATGTCTGGCCTTCAGAAACACTGTTGTCAAAACAAGTAAAATAAATTAAATTCATAAAAAAAAACAAAACAAAACAGTTATTCACCCTTTCATCTGCCTGTCCTTACATCATGTCTTGACTCCTCTCATACTCCTTAGCCTGCTCCTCATTCTGTTCACCCCACATGGGAGATCTGCAGGCTCTGCTTGCAACACCTGGAACCTTCCCTCAAACCTCCCACTGGAGCAGGACAGCAGAGCTGTAACCTTCAAGTCTCAAGAGGGCTTTTTGCCTGCAGAGCAATCAGACTAGCAGTTTCACCAACAAAACTGAGGCACCTCCAACCTCTCCATTTTCCTGATGACACTATTCCTCTCTTGCCATGACAGTTATGAAAGAACATTCTATTTTCGCAAAGATTTTTAGAGATGGGTATCATCATCTTGCACACGTCTCCAAAACTTCTTATTCTGAAGTTCATGCAGAAACTCACATGCTCTTTGTTTTCCTCTACGTCTGCTGTTTAGTTCATAGTCACCTGTTACAGAATCTCACAGTACTGCTTAAAAGTCAAGATTTGCTGATTTCCTTCAATCACAACACTTAAGAGGTCAAAAGCATTTCCACCCTGTTTCAGACCAAGCCAGTTTAGCCCAGTACTCTGCCTATGACAAAGCTAGCCCCACGTTCTCTAAAAGAAGCAAGATCCTCATGATAGACTAGCAGCAATTTGCCTTAAATAAAAATTTCACCCTGTAATAAAAGGAGATAAGCTTAGACCTTCAGCCATAAAGTTCAAGGGCCTTAAAATATGTTTTGATAGTAATTCAAAATGATGGTGTAGTCCTGAATATTAAAGATTTTTGAAGGAAGAAGTTTAGAAAAAAGATAAACTCCTTCATCGCCCAGAGAAACAGGCAGGAAAGATCCTCCCAGCATCCACTGCAGATTGAGTGGAGGGCTTCTGTCCAAATAATAGCATGTTTCACACCAAGGTGCATCGCTGAGAACAAACTGCATGGCTAAAAAGCCTTCAAAAATACATCAGCCAAAGCAAAAAAGCTCAGGAAATGCCTGATATACCAATCACACTGCAAAAATATTAACAAACAAATGAAAACACTATGAGATAAGAGTAATAAGAGAGAGAGTTTTCTCCACTTGCAGAATTTGTTTAGTTTGGGGGGGCTTGTTTTAGAGGCAAGTTTACACAAAGTTAGTCAGCAACTCCAGCAAGTTTTGTGCTGCCAGATTTGCTATTCTTCAATGACAGCAAGCACAGCTGAGAAGCCTTCCCTCCTGGAAGCTAATTATAAAAATTATAATATTCAGATTACATATTATTTCATTAAAAAACAGAAGTGAGGATGGGAGCTGCACTGCTGCAAAGCACATCATGAAACACTGTCAGCTGCATCCCATAATCTCACTGAGTTTCAAGACAGCTGTTGCAAAGAAAAGGAAGACAAGGGACATGGAAATTTTTGCCAGAAGTGCTCACCACTTCTATCAGTAGGTCTTTAAAACACCACTTCTAGGAAAAAGCAAATCAGTGAAATAAAGGGGAGTGGGGAAACCTCTCAGTCTAGGAACGAACCCAGAAATGTACAGGTAGCAGCTGACTAGAGACAGTGAAAAACTAGCAAGTTGTGAGTATCATGATAGTCTGTGCTCTTACTTACCTATTTTAATACAATGGCTTGGCTCTGTAGCCATATCATGTTGAGTTCCTCTGGACAGCTAGGAGCAGCTGACATCTGACATTTGCACACTGATAATGACAGGAACCCAGGGGAGGGGGACATGACACTATTTTGTCATTTTTCAGATCTGCGTGGATGAGGAAAAAGTGTACAATTACATCATATTTTTAATTCAGCACCAGTTATGATTAAATTATTTGAATTCTGCTTGAAGGAAATATCCAAGAAAATTTCCTCACTCTGCCTGATACTGGCAAACCCATTCAAGAATGAACTATTTAAATTAAAATGTTAAAAATTGGCCAGCCTATTTTTTTTCCCCTACCACCTTATCATTGCAGAGGGGTATGATTTTTCTCAAAGTCTGCCACTCAAAAACCTTAAGGAACAATTTCAGCAATGTTTATTTCAAAGTGTTGCATAATGTCATTATTAGCATTTCATTTCAAATTATGACTCATGGATATTCATTCTGAAAAGCTATAAAATAAAAGCACTAGGAAGCATGCAGTGAGGGACCAGGGCAATAATGAAAACGAGAATGGAAATCAATAAAGAGAAAAAGAACTAGAGCAATGGGACCTGGACCATATCACAGACCGTAATTCACTGGTGACTAACTCAGACTGAATGCTAACGACTGAATGCTGGCAGGAACACATTTGATCAAAACCAACCTGACACAGTGCAGAGCTCAAAAGGCAAATCAAGCAAGTCTCTCTGAAGCTACTGTAATTACAGCTTAGCAGTGTGACCAATTTTTGTTCCCTTCTTAAAGGGAAAAAGAAAGAAAGAAAAAAAAAGAAAAGAAGAAAACAGTCTTAAAGCTATTCCTCTCTGTAATGCTTAGTTACAACTTTACAGTGCATTCACAGAGCACCTACTTGTGCAAAATCCCAATGGAATTTAAAAAGTTCACTTGCTCACGTTCCCTAAAGGCCAGGATCTGAGCAGGGCACAGCAGGCACGTGAATGGGAAGAGGTTAAGGACAGCACACATACTTAATAACTCAAAGGCAGATGAGATAACATCAGATGTTTGAAAGAAACAATGAAAGGAAGTCAGCTGAAAGCCTCCCAGCCTTCCCTGTTGACATGAACTGTGCTGAAAGACAAGCCTAACAAAAACAGGCCAACAGGGGAATTACTGGAGTAGAACAAAAGCTGTAAAATCCCAACCCAAGGAGAATAAAGACACTTTCAAACACACACCACTACAGGTCTGCATTCATAAAGCAGTCCCTCCAGGTGATGGGAATGGTACCAGGCAGCCCACCAGGGAAACACACAGGCATGTCACCTAGGCACCACAAAGCAGGAACACAAAGGTACAGGCAGGAAGGATGGAATCCTGGATTGCTAGGTTAACATGCTTCACTGCCCCGTGAACATGCCCTGTTCATCTCCAGTCTATGGCCAAGAAAATGTAATCAACTGCTCCGTCTCCAGCGTGTGAGTGAGTGGCAGTATGCTTCCTTCCATTATTTTTAAACATGAGGGTAAGCCACAGCTTTTTCTTCTAAACAGCTTAGGATTCATTTTAATCCAGTGAGAACCAACTGATCAGCTGCAGTTTATGTTCAGGGTTTATTTTCTCTCCTCACGTCTTTCATTTAAGTTCACACAGAAGAAAAAGCACCGCCTTACCTTGAAACAAACTCACCACTAATTTCTTTGCAGGTCGTTTCACAACAAGTTCAGGAGATAGCTCGAGTGTAGCTTTCTGCTTATGAATGGAGCAGTAAGATGAAGGAAGAAAATACAGTGTCTCCAGATGTCTTTTCAAACCTCCGATGGGTTAACTCAAGTGAGATCAACCCAGGTGCCCAGTCAACCCATCAGTGTCTGAAGCAATACATACCAAAGACTTAGTCAAACTAGTAGTAGAAAACCGGCATTTTTGTCCTCCCAAAACATTGCATAATCTAGAATGGGGTGGGGAGGGGGTTGTTTGTTTGTTTCTTGATTTTATAATATCCACTTGCTTTAAAGGGAATTTTTCTAACATTTACAATTCAGTTTTGGAAAAAAGAAATTGGACTGTGTCATATACACTTATCAAGTACCCTTCCCTCCCGCATCACCAGGAGGGGCTGAGCAATGGATATTAAGATGCTCGGCACAGCCCTTTCTCATTTAAGTCAGGAGTAAATTCTTATCTTTTATCCTGCAAAAGCTGTTTAAGAAGATTTCAGTGCACACTATGCTGGTAATTTATGTATCTAACCAAAAGCAACAGAACAGGATTCGTGATCTCCATCTCTCCCACTATCATAGAAAAAAAAATGGCACAGTGATGAGGAACATGCCAGAGGAACAGCGCTGACACTCTTCCACAGCAATTGAATAGGGAGTTAGGAGGGGGTTTCCTATTCTGGAGATGCAATTTCCTTTCAAAACTTCAGATAAAAATCAACTTTCAATATTTCTATTATTTGCAAAGTGACAGTAAAGAACCAATACTTAGCTATCCTTCATGTTTTGTGCAGAGGACATAACAATGAAGGACTGAAACACACAGAAATCAGAGCTTTCAGAGGCAGCAACTGAGCTTATTCCTTCCACCAGTTCCCAGTTCTGTACTAAGACTACCCAGTTAATTTGACAAGATGCCTCTTTTCCCCTTCCTAAAGCTTTTCTTCCCTCTGGTGCAAAGGGCCAGACAACACAATCTTGAACCAAAAGAAAAGACACAGATACTGTTCTGTAAAACCCCATATAATTGAGGAGCGTGAGAAGTGCAAGAAACCTGTGGTGAATGAGGTTTGCTTAAATTTGTGCAAGTAAACCTCACAGGAACAAGAACCAGAGCTTCCAAGTGATTCACTAGCACACACATGAGCACCGTTGCCAAGAAGCACATAAATAAGGACTGTCCTTCAGAACAATCCTCAGTATGTCCTTTGCACTAGCTTTTCAAAATACTGTAATTTTTTAGAAGCGCTAAGCAGGTGTAAGGCAGACTTCCGAAGTTGGGAGATGCCTGAATTACAGCACTATATCAGGACAAAAGAGGAAGTAGACCCAGAAGTCATTCATTATTTTACTTTATTCATCCATAAAGTTGTGTTGTCAAAGCAAGTTAGGAAGGAAGCTCAAATCTATGGTTTTCTGTGCTACAAAAGACAATGTTTATACATGTCAGTGGGTTTGAAATAAAAAACATTGGCTCAAGCATGCTGGACAGCATTTTAGAGGGGAGAATTAAGCTCCAAATGCTGTGACATAATTGCACTATTATACACGTTCTCTGCCACAAGCATTCAAGTCATAATGCAAAAGCATAGTAAAAATGCTCAAGTCTAGACATGTTCTGTAGAGAAATCAGCAATGTCCTGACCATTTAACCTCCCGTGGTCAACGAAAACTTGACCCGACAGATGTTTGCTAAACTGCCGCGTGCCAAATGTGGCCAGGGCAGAATGCCAGAAACAGCCATTTTAGAAGCTACTGGATAACCTGGAACCCAGGCCTTTTGATAGCAGCTGGACTGAAAATGAATTAAAAGGCAGGCACACAGCAATGCTGCAAGTGAATCCATATGAACTGTGCCACTGAAAACAGTCTTTTGTTCTTTATCACTGCAGCACTTAATTATTTCAAGAGCTCGCTGATATGCATGGTTATTGAACATGAATCCGTTCTCAGCACTTTGTATTTTGTCAAAAAGATCTTTTTAGCCTGGAAACTGAGAAGCGATAATTTATTCTTTACGTCAAGGAATTCAGAAGAGTTAGTTAATTCAGTCATCTAGACCAAAGAGTTGAAACATCTGAATGAGGTGGCGTAGAAGTCCTTTAGAAGACGTTTCTGAAAGCTGTCCAGCATCACCTAAAGAAACCTCCTTCCCATAGGACGGCAGCAGATCTCTATATTCAGTGGAGCATAAACTCCCCAGGAGACAGATATAAAAATAAGATTAGAATTAGAGTAACAGGGCAACATATGACCCAAAATGGGAAGGATTAGTCATACAAAGTCATAGATTTGCCAAAATTCTTAAAAAGATGATAAAATCAAGTAATCCATTTACTTTTTATTCTTGCTTTCTGGCTAAAAGAATGCTATAGATCTTATCTAGACAATAGTTAAGCAGCAGAGAAAATGCCACAAAGGAGTAAAAAAATACATTAAACGTGAGGGTAGGAGTTAAAGGAGTAATTGTAGCTACCTTTCCGGAGGCCAGCTAAGTTCTGGAGGGCTGTGCCTGCAAATTAAACATAAATGTAGTATTTCCATACTTATGACACAGAGAACAGGAACATAACATTTTAATCTTCTGATTTTGAAGACTGACTTGAAATTCAAGGGTGGGATGAACTAGGACACAGAGTGGATAAGAAAACTGTACTGGGAAACACAGCCAGTGTGGGAGCTGTGGTTACAAGAAACAGTGTGAAATTCAGCGTCCTACACTTCAGGCCAGGACTCACAAGAACTTCCACAAGATTTTCATTCTCCTTAGCTGCTCTGAGCTGAACAGTCAGATGTGCTGCCTCAGTGCACCTCATCACGCTAACATGAAAGGCAACATGAGGAGGGTGCACTAATGCCAGCTGCAAAACATACAGAAAAAGGCTGTTAGTATAATCAGAGAAGGAAAAAGAATACTGCCTGAGGGATGGTTCAGAGCTTGGATTGTTTCATAAGGCAGAACGAGACACCATCCTCTATTAAACCCTTCAGGAAGGAAAAGTTGTTATTTTAATTGAAGGGCAGAGCTGACAGAACAGCAAGTGGGTATAAAACAAACTGCAAATGCCTTCAGTCAGGAAACAGAAGTCTCACGACTACTAGAGTAATGAAAAACAGTAGGGATACCTACTAACGGAAGTTTTACCTTCTTATAAAAGAGTCAACAGGTCTCTTTTTTTTGGGCACAAGATGCCTTAACCCAGCAGGTCCCTTTCCGTTTGGTGTAAAGCTACAATACACAGTAACTTGTTCACGTGTTGAAGACATTCATCAGCTTTCCAATAATTTTGGAAGATAAGCCTCCCACCCCACAGCAAAGCACTACTTTCAATGAGCCATGATACACGCCAGGGTGCTTACTACGTGTACCTGAGGCACAGTAGCTTTGTTAGCCTGGCTTACTATGCATTCTGTCAAAAGCAACACATTTAATTAAACAGGCATCACTAGTGGCACAAATATGATGGCAGTGGTGGTGCTATTCCCTGGTAACTATTCTGTGATTCAGAAAGAATCTTCTGAACTGGCAGTGGATAAAATATCTGTTTTAACGCTAGAATTATTGAGGGGAAATCTACAGATATCCTGTTTGTGCCACCTTTCAGAAAACATTCTTATTTTGATATGCTAAGTTGTCTGCTCAAAATTTGCAATGTCCTTAATTCAGCCTGCCTGGAAGCATCCACAAGTTTTTGACTCCTCTTAAATACAAAAAAAAGTCCCCCTGCATTAATAAATGCCCGCCCCTATTTAAACCTGTAGTAGTTAGTCCATTCTGATCTTTCTCACTCTTCTGCATTGATTGCACAAATTTATTTACTTGCTGTAGGAAAAAAAATATTTTGATATTTTATTTAGCTTTAAATTAGGCTTAAAATTAGCAAGCAACTTACAAGAATTTTTATACAGTTTTATAATTTTAGTAAAAGTTACATAATTTTTTTTTTAACTTACTCATATGAAGGACTGTAGTGAATAACTATTACCTGACGCCTGCCTTAAACACAAAAATGCACATACTGTCCGAGGATGGGTTCAGTTCGCTGTTAGAACAATCTACTTTCTCACTCTGAAACTCCTTCACCCTTTTTGAAAGAAAAGGTTAGAGGCTACCTATCCTCTGATGTTATTATGCAATTCCGTCCATTTTCCAGGCTCTCCAGTGTTATAGATTGAAATGGATTCGCATCACTGACTGTCTGTATTGCTCAGAGCTTCAACATCTCACACCTCTTTACTCAGCCTCTCAGTCTACAGACCACTCCAGCCATTGTAATCAGTATGCACTACCCCATTTATCTTATTAGCGCTGAGGCAGTGTGATTCTGACCACTGATATGAAGAAGCTGTTCCACTCTAATGACATCACTATTAAAAATAAAATGGGCTGACTTCTTTTTTCCCCCCCAGGGTGGCTTACGACAGCTGTGGTAGTTGCTCTGTAGCCTCACTAGAGTGAGAAAAAGGTAAGAGCTATCCACACAGTTGTGCAGTGCAGTAGGGTATTTTTTTTAACCACATAATCAGGATAGTTGTTTTCCTGTTGGAACTAATTATTTTTCCACTACAGGCAAAAAAAATACAAATTGAATCAAATTAGGAAAATAAATTATCCCTCACACTGGGAACACATATGCTATATTTCAATCCCAAGCAAGTTTCTGCAGCCAAGGTATAAACCCATCCTCAAATACAAAACCAAACCAGATATTTAAGTCTTATGCCTGTAAGACTTACAGAGCAAAAATTGAAAAGTAGAAATTCAATGTAGTGATTTCAACAGGGCACACTCTGAGCTATCCCTAAGGAATCAGATCAATTCTGAAAGCTCAATATTAATTAAAAAATAAAACCTGTGCTGTTAATAGAAACCACAGGAACATCTTTGCCTTCTTACCACAAAGTTTACGAGCTTCATTCTACATGAAGCAGGTACCAAACTGAGCCAAAGCAGAAATACAGATCTGCAGCATTTAGGGTGTTGGGTGTCTTGGTTTGGTTTGGGTGGGGTAGGAAGCAGACATTGTTCGCTTTTAAAGAAAGTAAATGGAGATTTACCATTTTCACATCAAACCAAAAAGATGTTTCTGAAAAAGTAACAGTATTAAGCGGCTTCAGTTCAGTATTTTACACTCAGTGTGTAACCTCTTTAAAACATAAAATGCTATGGAGTTCTCACTCTACTCCCCTCATATCAGGATCTATAGCTTTTTTCCCCTGCCTCTCAGGCATACAGACAGACATTCTTCTCCCTCCTTCTATATATAACTGTACATTATTCTTCACATCCCATAGGGAATTTGGCAGAACCATCGCATGCAGGGAAGCGGGGATGCGCCACCAGCAGCAGGACCCTTCTGCCTCAGTCACACAACACGGTCATGACCTCACTTCAAACGCACACGAATCGTTGTTTCCCCTTCTCTAGTACATGAATATATTCAGAGCTACAACACACAACCTCACGGGACCGAAGAGATACTGATCAATTTATTACAATTTTATGGAACCAAGAGACACTGATCAATTTATTACAACACACAACCTCATGGGACCAAAGAGTTACTGATCAATTTACTGAAGCCCAGAACAAGCAAAAGACTGTGCAGAACATGGATATTTCCATTCTGGATCTGCTCCCTCTGTGAACACAAATTCCATGTAAAAGCGGGCTCACTACAATGATCACAGATCAATCAGTGAGAATTAAACGTGATGCCAGTCTGGTGGGACAGTGCATACAAGTGGTTTGGTCTCACAGCCTAATTACTTAAAGGCACTCACATCCGTCTTGGCTGCCTCCACATGCACCCCAGCGTCTGAGGCCTCCCAACTCAGCCTCCAGCAGATGCTTAGAAGCAGCATAGAAAATGACACCTAGGGTTCAATATTTCCAAGCATTCCTACTTTTTTTTATTCCTAAGTTTCTATAAACAGGTCAAAGTAACTGAGGACCAGGGCTATTTGGAACAGTTTAAGTTGAAAATACAGGTGCATGGATAAAACTTACTCTCTGATTAGCCCCTTTAAAGACCCACTTAGGACAAAAAAGTCATTAATCAGGCAAGACTTCACTGAACTGTATGAGCAGCCGACTACTGCAAAGCCAACTATTAAAACAAAGTATGTCAGCATGTTTCATAAGCAGGTTCTATTGAAGTCATATATTTAAAAATTTGAAGAGAGCATTTTACATTAAAATAGAAATACTATTCCTATTTTACCTGTCATTCTTCCACCATTAATCCCTATCTCTCAGCACTAGAAAGTATAAGCACAGCGACCTCTTGCAAATCAGTTCAGGTCTGTCTGCGGGATTAGATTCAGTGGATGGCTCAGGGCATCACAATATTTTCCAAGGGCACTTTATTTGCTGTCTGAAGATATTCTTGAAAATGATTTCTCAGTCATTAATTATGCATTCTATTTCTTATAATAAGTTCTTTTAATTAGTATTGCAGGCAGCTTTGCTGAGGATCCTACACTTTAGTAATTAGGGGCAGTTTGTTGCCCCTAATTAACTTCAGACATAGCAAGACTATTCCTTTGTTCCTTCAGCTGTTTTTATGTTTGCATTGCATATTCTGTCCTGCTTTACTGGCTCAGAAAGAAAACTGCCCTGTTTTGTTAATTATCTCATTTAGGTTCCATCTCTCTTTCTTGACTCCATGTTCACTGCTGTATTTTAAATCTCTCTGACTCTCAGCAGTTACATCTACTAACACCCAAAACACGCATCTGTACAGTGAAACAGTTCATGCTGAGGAACTAATGCCCACCCTGAATGCATTTCAGGAGGCTTTACCTCAGTCTGGTTGCATAGACCCAATGTGCTTCTAGAACGTAACTTGTGGTTTACCTTTGCCCACATGCAGTCATATTCACGCAGTCCAAACCAGAACGCTCCAAGTGAGACAAGGAGGGTGACTTTAAAGCACTCCCAAGCTGAGCTAAAATGGTGATGCAGATGCTGATGTTGTCATTGATTAAGTGTGCTGCCTTGGGAATGGTCTTACTTTTAAAAAGGGTCTCAATTATCTTAGCAGACCACATGTCTGTAGCTACTGAACATTAGCTATAACCACGGCCCATCAGCTCAACATCATCAGGCATAGTTTAGCAAAATACAGCAGTCAGGTTTAGAGACATATTTTTATAACATGAGAACTCTGCCAGCCTGTACAATCCACCTCCCTTGTGTGCTGCTCTGCATAATCAAGTGCACTTGTAACAGATACAGCCTGTAATACAGCAACAGGGTCACGTATGGAGGTTTTAACCAGTTTACTGATTTTATCACATCTCTGTGGCCTCTTGAAGCCCATTCCAGACTGAGTTCTCGTTAACAACTGTAGTTAGCAAATTAATGTGTTAATAATCTATTTGAGTTTAAATATCCAAAACACATAAACCAGCTAGCAGTATGGTGAAAATCTGAATAATTTTGTTGCCAGTTTAAATAAATAATACTTCTCATTCTTACATGATATTTTTCATCTCCAGATAGCAAGTTCTATTAAAGTAGTAGAAAGACTGTTGTAATCCAATTGCTACAATGTCTTTGAGAAACAGCAAGCAAAGACCACCAACAATATCCAGCCCTTTCCACAGGGTACTCTGCCCTCCCTTGCCATTTACAAAGTCAAGAGGTCTTAAAAATTCCCCACCCCAGCCTCTGGAAGGTGGGGGCAAAAAGCAGACAAATGAATCTTCATCTTGCCATAACAACAGTCCCATAAGGCACTAACCATCTTACAGACAGGGTGTCCAAGTGAGAGTCACTCACAAAAATACTCACATCCTGTGATGCTGGTGGGTGACTGATGTGCAGATCAAGCAGACCACCTTTAGGTTACACAGTTATGAATAAAATTTTAAATTTATTTCCTTTCCCATAATGCATGACCAAAATATATCTACGTATCCACAGACTGCCAGATCTCATAACTCTCAGATCACCTTTACAGGATGGTTTTTTTTTTTTAATATTGCAAGTGGTAAAACAGAAGGCTTATATATACAAAACATAGCTATTATGTTATTATGTTAGTCATTTTCTAACAATTATTATAACAGAGAAAGGCCTGGAAGCATTAAGGAAGGGTACCTAAAAATCAGACAGCAGAGAAAAAAAACTTTGAAAGTTGGCCTTAAAAATCTCAAGTGATGTTTTTAAAGTATTTGAATTTAGGAGCCAAAGCATGCTGAAAAGAATCCAAAACAATATAAACAACATTGGTAGAATTTGTATCACAGAATATTTAAGCTAAAATGCTTCTAAGTACTTCATGACAATGTACTAGCACTCTCAGAATCTCCACTGTTCATAGCACAATGTGGTTACGAGAATGATACTGCATTTGGTGTTAAGTCACCATAAGCTGAATCTAAGTGCCCATTCAGGCATATACTGCCTTAACTCTGCAAGTTGAATATTACTAGGAAAAAAAAAAAATTCTAACGGAGTTTGTTAACTTCCAGCTCCAGATAACACCACTATTTGTTGCTCTTCAGTCCCCACTGGTAAGAGACTGAAAAAACCTGTCTTTTAATGACATTGTAAGAAGCAAGAGAGAGAGTCAGAGGGGAACTGATTGCTAAGATGATTTAATATCAGATCTATACCAAACAACCACTTCTAGTTTTCTTTGCTTATCATACATCCATAAGGAGAGCAAAAAAAAAAAAATTTAAAAAGTCAATATTAATATTTTAACACTAATGCATATTTGATGTATTAAACCGTTGCAATGGAGAAACATTCGTAGAACACTTCTGAATGAGAAACACCCAGCAGTACCTTGCTACAAGGCCTCAGAATACATAATTTAGAAATAAATGAAGGAACGTATGAGCAATAGGCACAAATTGGGGATGCTCCCCAGCAAAAGCCAGCAAAATAAATATTCAGCAAGGACTGCCTGGAGGTGGATTTTTATATATATATATTTTTTTTTTTTTTAGAAAACTCATGAATTCACCGTAAGAAAAACCTAAACACATAAACCAACTACAACTTCTGCAGAAAAATGAGACCATGAAAACAGTTTTCCCCAACACACTGTATCCAACCACCCTGATTTCTGTGGACTCCAACTTCTGAGCACCAAGTTTCTCACCGACTCTTCACCCTTGCTATTCTGTATCACACTGACAGATACTGAGACTGTTTGCTTTTTTCTAGCTTAATCTCCATCTCTTTTCCTTAGCCAAATATCTTTCTTGCAAACACTTATCCCCAAGATATTCCTCCTTCATTTCTGTTTCATACCAAAAAGTGTAACTCTCACAACCAGTGGATTCTGCAGCTACAATTCATTCTTCTTAACTTTGTCATTGTCCTTGCTGAACAGTTCCTCTACTTGAAAATTAATTCAGCTCCACGTACTTTCTCAATACCTTCAACTCAGTCCATGAAACTCTGTCACTGATTTCCATTTCTCCCCTAATCTTTGTAGATGTACATCATCTCTTTGGAGATCTAATTTATACACTATCTGAGCTTTGTCCTTTCTTCCACGTCCTTGTTTGCGGCCCCAACAAGTCTACACAAAGTACTATCCTAAGGATTTTTTTTTTGGTCTGTCTCTCTCATCACTCAGAGTATCCCTCCAGCACTTTCATTAAACAGAAGCTGCTGGCCTCTATTTCCAAAACTCCACAGCCAAGACAATTGAACATAAATGAATAATTAATGCATGAGAGAAAAATGGAAATAGAATTGGAGAAAAATTCTTGTACAATCACCTGCTTCTAATTTTCCTTCACCAGGTCATGTCATTAAAGAAGTAGACACTATAGCTCTGTTCCTTCTTGACAATGCCGTTAATTAATGCTTTTCCCCTTCCTGACAGGAAAAAACACACTCAAGAATATTCTTAAACTTATGCATACAAGTAATCATGCTTGAAGAGAAGCATATGCTTTATCTCCTCACTGCAAAATAAATAAGAACCAGAAATAAATTCTTTTGGGCATGTACCATCAACTTCTAGAGAATTTTAAACAAAAAATGAAAAGCCTTCAACACTTATGGCTGTGAAAATAACCTTAAAAACACAAACCTAAGCTGATGCAGCCTGGTACCCCCATGCAAACACTGCCTCTCCGGCTGCTCAGAGTTTCCCACTCAACAGCAACAAACTGAAAACTGCCTTTTCACAGCTGCTCTTCTGAAACCTGTGGGAATCAGCTGCAACACAGAACTGGGCTGCTTTCAGTTCGATGCCAGCACTTCTAGCAAAGTGGGCATTGGAGATAGGCAGTAGACAAAGAGAACTGAAGTTCAGCAGATGCCGTTCCTCTCTCTGCCTTCCTCCCCTCACCACCAACCCCCCTCAGATGGCAACAGCTAGAAACCAAGGAGAAGTTTGAGTACCAGACCTGTGCATGCCATCACACGCAAGACGAGTAAGTTAAAATGAAATATAGGAAGCATTTTTGCAGCCACTGTGTCAAAAAAAAAAAAAAAAAAAAAAAAAAAAAAAAAAAAAAAAAAAAAAAAACCCAAATCTTTATGAAAAGAGACTTCGAGATTAAAAAGTTTAAAAAATGCAGAGACTGACACCCAGTTCAGACTGAGTAATATACTGGGGCTCAGTACAACTAAACATAGGACCAGCGTCAAGGCATAAAGACTAGCACTGCCCCTGCCCTCTCCCCGCCCATCCCTCAATTTGTAGAGGAGAGCCAAGCACTTTTCTAGAAGATGTCATTCCATCTTCCTCCATGGATACCTCTTGGGTTGACAAATGGGAAGCAAGTTTCGTCCCTGAGCTATTAGTTTTCCAGTTCTAACAAGCCTACAAATAAGAGGGAGGCAGCAGGAGACAGGGATGTGTTAAGTTAGCAGAGTGGGAGACATCAACACACAAAAAAGAAACAAGGATAATAGGACAGTGTAACACAAATACAGAGGTACATTAAAAAGCAAAACAATATATACCAAAAGGAACTTCAGGTTTATACTTATCAGTATTAAAAAGAAACAGTACAAAGCCAAAAAACAATAAGCAGCACACAAGAGGAGAGGCAATTGGTCAGTTGTGTCCCCAAACATGAACAGGTGACAACAGGTGTGCATGCGGGACAAAGGGGGAGAAATGGTAAATGTGCTTTTATAGAAATACATCATTCATTGAATAGTCAGCTGGCAACCAACAAGTATTTTCAGCTCTGGCAACAGTCTACAGTTAAAGACAGTACATGGTGAAGAATATTTCGATATGCTGCTCCTCTTCAGATACTGCAAGAGGAGTATGGATTGGAGAGGAAAAGAATATTTTCACCAGCTCTGTTCTCCCATGGCAGCAATGAGTATGTTTCTCAGATGATGTCAAGGAAAGTTAGAAGGACAAGATGCACTGAGTTGGTACTTCTGCTCCTCTGACACCAATTACCAACGGTTCAGATAGATACACAAAACATACTGTGAGAATAACAACTGCCTGTAAACAGCGAGAAATGCAAGACAGCCCAGCCAGCCAATTCCTCTGTACTGCTTCTGCAGAGATGCCAACAATCAACTGATCCTTCAAACTCTCTTCCTGTCAGCTCCTCTGTAGAAAAAAACCAAGTAGTCTTCCTCAAGTACTTTAAATGGGGTGCATTTGCCCACAGAGTTAACAACTTGTCACACTGCAAACCTGCAGTCACTCATTCAGAACAAAAAATTAAAATTGTCCCCTCAAATAATAATAATCAGGAAATAATCAAATTTCAAAGGTAAGTATGGGTAAAATAGGCAGAGAAAACAAAGCAAGCAAACGAGGAGACTGATGAGTTTTTCAGCATAGTAAACCAGGTTTGCAGACTGTCCCCGCATGCCCACTTCATTACACAACTGCTTACCAAAGCCGCATTTTCCCAGCACGTCACCAAGCTTTTGTCCAAGCCACACCAATCAATGCCGAGCTGGCAGGGCAGCAGAAGAATTGAAGATTAAAACAAAACTCTGATGGATTGTTATTTCTGAAGTGGCATTGGTAACTAGAAGGCTCTGCTTCTGTCACCACCTTTCAGTATTCCTTCAGCCATGGTTGACTCAATTGCCCAGCATGAGCAACTTTCCTACTTGTTCTTGCCTGCACTTTGCTGAAGAGCAAGTTCTGACTGGGGTAAAAAGATCTATTTGCAAATAATCTTGTCTTAACATGCATAGAGCTGTGTAGGCCACCATCTTGATGGGCTTTGACAGGATTTATCAAAATACTCTATATTCACTTGAATGAAAACAAAACCACGCAGCTTACAACATCATGACCAGGTGTTATCAAGACGTTTGTGATAGGGAAAAACAGAGAGACAAATGAACTTGACTTAAAATGACTTCCTAAAACACTTCACAAAAAAATTGAAATTTGTAAAGCAAAACATTGGAAGGCAGGAATGAAAGACATCTACCTAGAAAACTCTTCAGCAAAATTTTGACCACATGGCCAAGTTTTACAGCTAAGCTCTTCCTCTGAAACAAGTCTAGAGTTTCTGGCAATGATGGCTTTGGATGTACTCTCCTTGCTACCTTAGCAGTTGGAAAATAGCATCTATGAAGGAGGCTCAAAAGCCAAGAAGCAATTTTTCTTCCACAAAACATATTCAGCCAATAAATAAGTAGATACACATCAGCAGCTCCAAAGCAAGCAAGAGTGGGGTTTGAGGAAGAGGAAGTGAAGACTGAGAATAAAACTGTTATCCAAAGAATGAGGTCTATCCCTGTAACCAACGCTTTCCTGATGAAGTTACTTAGTGGACAGGTATCATTACAAACCTCTCCTTCAGAGGTAGAGTCTAAGAACCAGGAAAAAACAAAATCAGGGGGTTTAGATAAAAATAAATAACTGATTATTACCACTCCTACTTTTGAGAATTAACTAGAACTCAATGTTTTTGATCTACTCATGATTGAGCAAATAGAAGAAATTGAAGGAAAACAGGTTGTCAGGAATTCAGGAAGTAAACTTATTTAGTTATGATTTCTAAACAGCCAGCTCAATAACTTCTGTTACTTATCACCTAAGAAAGCAAGACTTGTACTAAGCACAACATGCACTCCAAAATCTTGTTTAGCAGGAGTGTTACTTCTCCCCCAGTCTTGGGGTTTTGTGTGACCACTTAATTACTAGAGTGAATTTTAAGATGTTGAGGAATAAAACCACTGGAAGAATGCCTTTTTTGTTACTTAACTGTAGCACTTCACTGCCCCTTCCTTCTCCACAAACTTTAACTCTGATTCATTTCACAGATACAGAACCCACTTCAGCACACGCTCCCCGAGTAAAACTGATTATGTACATACAAGTGTACAACCAGGGTCATCATCTAATCACTGACTCTGTGTATGTTCACGTACACCGCTTTCATGTGATGGAAGACAGCCACACAAGGAATGCATTTATTTTCACCACCTAAATCCCATTCTATGGAAAATTCAGTCTGCTGGTTTGAGATTCAGTTTGGCTGGGGTAGGAGAGATGAAGAGAGAGGAAGGGGGTTAACTATTCTCTTCTTCTCTTTTGCTGGACTGGAAGAAGAGTGGAGAGGCAGAAGAAGAAACAAGAGGAAATATGTTCCAGAGGGCTCATAAAAAAAAAAAAGTGGGAACTACAAAAAAAAGTTACATAAGTCTCTTTAAACGAGGGGCAGACAAACCTTGTTTGATAAAAGCATGCCACGTAATGCGTTGATGCATTAATATTTCTCAAAAAGTCTGGAAAACATGTGACCAGATGTCCACAAATATCTATTCAAAATATGTTACTAAGTACATATTAGTTCTACTCTGTAAAACTAGCTCCATCTTTGTCAGGATCTGCTACTCCACCCTGAAAAATCATGACACGCTTCAGTTCCACATCTCCAATATTAGCTTATTCTTCCTCCTCCACCACAAATCTACCAGTAACCAGACAGGATATAATAGTACGTCAACAACTAACACTGAACAGTAAAAAAAAAAAAAAAAAGTTATTTCTAACACATATCCTACAGATTAAAAAAAGAAATGTAGACACGATAAAAGCATGTGTTTCAGCAAAGTCTGAGCTAAATTATGTTGAATTTGACATTAAAAACAAGTTAGTGGAGATGGACTCTGGTGTATTATGATAGTTCCTTTTTTTCTTAAAATTCCTTTTTTAATTAATTTCATCTATCACAATAGAGCTCAGCTGATTTTACTTGGTGAGAAGAAAGAAGGATGAGAAAGGACAACAGAGGAGTAAAACACTGCTTGAATGTAAAATTCTTTACATTAATTATTATAACTCAGTCCATTAAATATGACAGTTTTAAGATAGTGTATAGTACATTTTAATCTGATACTGAAGCAAGAACATAAGCCAGCCATACTGTAAACCATTTCCATACCGATATTACAATGCAATTGAGGATATTTGATCTGTGAATTCCACCTCATTACCTTACTGGATAATACGTTCCACGTTAAAAAAAGCAAACTGCATTCTGCAATATTTGCTCAGCAATATGCCAAATGAACTGGCAGAAAGAACAAATTACTTCTGCTCTCAAGCAGGGTGGGTATTCTTAGGTTATCAGAAAGCCTGCTGGTGCAAAAGCATTACCAAGAGTGCCCAGAGACAGGCAGACTGGGCTGGGAACTGGAACCACAGAGCATCAGAGAGAGATTTTGGTTTGAAACCATACTTTGGATCACTTACCCACTGATGCTGGACAAGGCATGTGGTAGTTAATGGCTCCAGTTTAATAACACAGGTAAGGAATCTCAGTCCAGCTCGCAATGGACAGCCAGTCACATGAGAGAAGTCAGATGTGAAGCAAAAGAGCAGGAGATTAAGGGACAGCCCACATCTGTGGCATATCGTGGCAGTGAGAAAATTCATCCAGGAAATAAGACAGACTTTCACCCTATGGAATACAAGTCCAGCTATCACACATCTGAAAGCGTCTCACTGTATGACAAAGTGTTAAGACAGGTGGCTGCGCTCTCATTCTTAAGGTTGACACAGGCCCACTGCGCAGCACAGTGTGCAAATTAGAGCACAAAAGAAGGCTCATTCCTATGGCTTTCAGTGATCCTGAACTATCAAAGTAGGTTTTCTGAACTCTCAAAACTCAGGATCAGTTCTGCTACCCTACATTCAGTAATTCACTGGGTAACATATCAAACTGTCAAACACAAGGAAGGACGTTTACATTCATTATGTTACTTCTAGAGAGAAGTGCAGCTCCTAGAAAGAACTATACTTTTGTGTCATATCTTATTTAAAACCACTAGTTGCTGACCAGCAAAAGACAAGTCATCCTTGTCCTGCAGCTCAATTC
Organism: Buceros rhinoceros silvestris; assembly: GCF_000710305.1. Classification (NCBI taxonomy): domain Eukaryota; kingdom Metazoa; phylum Chordata; class Aves; order Bucerotiformes; family Bucerotidae; genus Buceros; species Buceros rhinoceros. Next base: position 24,798 of record NW_010424293.1, read on the forward strand.
CCAAACACCTCAAAAATCTCTTCCTACATATACTAGTTAAACCAAAAGTCAGAGTTCACGTAAAAGCAGTAATTAGCAAGAGTAACATTTAATGCTAAGTATCAAAGTCTGTTCACTGCGTGCATGTTAAACCCACCACTGCTGTATTTCTGTATTCGCTGCACATCAGTAATCTCTTTTCATACACCTTATTAAAAAAAGTAATTAATACTGTAGTTATTTTTAAAATGCAGTTCCTGTACTTAGTGACTGAGATCAGTGAGAACTTCTAAACGTTCAGTAACTTCTGCAGTTGATGGCCACAAGTTGTAACTTGGAAGTTGATTAGGAAAATTTAATCAAGAGGATGGCAAGGCAGCACTGGTGCAGGTCACACAGACACGTTGTGGCATCTCATCTCTGGAGGCTTCTGAGCCTCCTGCTTGAACCTAGACTGATAAAAACACTACATCAGGTCAGCTTTGGCTTTGTCCACAGGGAAGTCACACTTAGACACCTCTAGATGTCCCTTCTCCTTCACCATACCACTTCTTTGATGACTCTGTTTAGGGGTGGGAATTCCTCAGTGGGGTGGTAAAATTTCTTCATTTTGCCAGATTTTCTTTGGCTTCCTACTTACAAGATGTCTTTATCCAGGCTTCAAGTACCTAACATTTAATAAAAACAAAATGTTCTTCCAGAAATAATCTTATTATTACCACCATGTTAACTTGTCAGAGAATCCACCAAGCACAAACTACCTGTAGGAAGCATAATTCAGACACCCCAGAACATTCACTACTGGATTTTACAAACCCTTAGAGATGTGGAATTACCAGCATCAGAAAAAGCCAAGTGGAACAGAATTCTTTTTGTGTCTTATCACTATCCCTCTGGAAAGTGATGTGGAAGGGGTTTTTTCTTGGTTTGTTTCTTTTCTGTTTTGATCTGGGTTGGTTTGTTTGTTCTACGGAACTGAAAGTAAAAAAAAATATACAAATTTTAGACAAAACATTTCAAGAACTGAGCTTTTAAGTGGTTATCTGGAAATGCAGCACCTTGATAAAAAACTTTTGAGTATTCTACCTATGCAATAGTTCAAAAGGAACAGAGAATAACCACCGTTACAGCATAAATACCTACCACACATCAGCCAATTCTCAAGAGCTTGTCTCTGATGTACAAGACGCAGAGAATAATTCTGGTCAACCTTCACTAGAAGGCCATTCTCACCACAAGCACATGTTAATCGTTCCTCTGTACAGAGGCCGCACTTAATAATTAATGAACAAAATAGTGTTCTCGTTCACCTCTGTATTATGGCTTAATTTGCTCGAGCTGGGTACAGACGGTCAGAAGACGACTTGCAGGAGGCACCTCTGGGAGGTTTAACTCCATCAATCACGCAGCACCGATGTCTCACGCAGAAACATCTCTTCCACTACAGAACGGCCCTACTGCGCTCCGACTGCGTTCCCACAGCGACTTTAAGCGCAGCGCTAACAACTTAAAAGACTTTACCCCTGTCGACTGAGGGCAAACGGGCTGTTTTGGAGAAGCCGCGTTGAAACCCAGCTCTGCAACAGCCTGCT
>NW_010424294.1:0-1154 GCF_000710305.1 Buceros rhinoceros silvestris
ATTCCGTTTGCAACCAGCCCGGCCCAGGAAAGGGGCCGCCCCGATGGCTCCGACCGAGAGAGTCCCGGGGGAAGAGGGGGTGGTGTCACACGGAGGAAGAGACCCCAGCACGACCCCTCGGGTTTTGCAACTTGAAGGTGTCGGCCGGTCAGATGAGGGAAAGGCTGAAAATGCTATGAATTGAGAGCGAAAGTGACATTTTTGCACATCAGAGCCGCTCGCTGCGCCCTGTGACAGCCGGGTGCGCATTTATTGTCGTCCCTCAACCCTGCTCTCTGCGTCCGTGTGTGCATGTATGTGGATATATAGATGTATATGCGCGTCCGTCCCTGTTTTTGTATATATATATATATATATTGCCTTAAGGAGCTTGGGAGATGAAGCAGGCATTCACATTTGTTGTGGAAAATACAGGCTACGGATCTCAGCTCCTAGCTTACACTTAGCCCTGCCACTTACAAACTAATAACAATAATAATAATACTATCAGCTGGGGTTCATATTATACTCAACCCCTCCCCGGCAGAAACAGTGTGTAGAAGGTGTCACCACTAATCTCGCGAAGAACTTTTCCTTTCCGGAGGGAACGAGAGGGCTACAGAGGAGAGGGAAGCCAGCGCTGTCCCGGGTTGGGTTACACCGAGGGGAAAGAAAGACACAGAAAAGCGGATGGGTGGGGGTGGGGAAGACAGAAAGAAAAAAAAAGTCCAGACTCTAAATCCTCCCAAAATTGCCACCTTCGCATCCCATCCTGCACCCTGGCCTGGGGAAAGTGGGGTCTGGGGAGACAGAGAGAAAATTAAGTCTGAGCAAGTCCCCAACGGCGTCTGCTCTACCCGTTCCAGATCCCCAGAGGTTAAAAAGCGATCAAAGCTCATTTCCCGATTAAATGTGAGTTGTGACCATTTTTAAGTGTCCCTCTAATTTGTCGGGGAGAGGAAATGCCTCCCGCCGGCTGAACTGTGCTTTAACCTGGTCAGCTGAGGCATGAGGCTCCTTTTGTTGATGGATGCCCCCTGTCCCAGCTCCCTCCCCAGGCTCTCGCACAGCCACAGGACGCCGGAGACGGGATTTTCCTCGGGACTCCCGCAAACTTCACCGGCCCTTTCATGCATCGGCTCATTTTTAAAACCCACATTTAATACTCTCTTTCC
>NW_010424295.1:0-3743 GCF_000710305.1 Buceros rhinoceros silvestris
ACCAGGCGCCGGTGGTGGATTTCATTTATAGGACCAGGCTGCCATCTCCTGGGGAGGCCGTGAAATGCAGCACGGAAAGCCCGGGCGGGAGCGGAGCTCGCCTTCCCCAGCTACCCTGCGCTGCAGCCCCGCGGCTTTCGGGGCTCCTGCCCCTGCCCCCGCACCCCCGGGAAACCGGTCCCATGCCCCGCTGCGAGCCACAGCCTCCCTTTATTCATCCTGTGAAGCTGAGATCTTCTCGCAATGCTTGTGTGAGGGACAGGCAGAAAAGCATGTCACTCTGTGCCTGCTGTGGAGACCCTTCCAGCCAGGGCCAGCAGCAGAGCCCCACAGCTCCCCATCATCCCCTACATCCTCCAGCAGCAGCTACTGGAGATGCGACCGGGCGTTGTGGGGAGAGCTGACAGTTACCCCAGCTGGCAGCACCTTTCTGCGTTGGTCTGCGTTGAGCAACGCCCCCAAAAGCAGAGAGCCTGAAGGAGGTGGTCAGGAGCGGTTTGAGTTGGCCCATAGTGGTTTTCAAGCACCGCAAAGCTTTGGGGGGCTTCAGGATTAGATGACAGCAGATATTGCGCAAATGTTTTCCAAAGGCGGTTTGGCCTGCAAGTGCCAGCACTCATTGTCTGGTCACACCCTTAAAAATCACATTGTGAAGATATTGCAGCGTTCCCAGCTGAAAGATGTATTTGTTTCTGTAACATCCCCAGCCTGTGATAGAAAGGACTGTAATCCATAACCCAGCCTGGCAGACATGGCGAAACGCAATGTTTGCGGAGCACTTTGTACCTCAAACACTGTTCGTGCCAGCACAACTTTCCCAGCAACGGCGAGCACCCACCCCAGCCCTAGGGGGCCGGTATCCCCCTCCTCTTGCTGCCAGCACTCCGGAAACAAGTGACTCAATGTACCCACAGCTGATTACTCCACTGCCACCGCTGCACGTGTTGCTTCCAAAATGACAGTGCAGCACAGTGGTTTTGGGAAAAATATGCTGCACGTTGTTAGTGCTTGGGAGGCCCCTCCTCTGGAGAGTGAAAATAAAAGGGCTTTTTGCCAGGTATGCAAATATTTTTTTTATTGTGCTGGATGTGAGCAAGAAGCATCACAGAGCACGGCTATGAGAAGAAATGAGCAGATGGCAGATTTTGCAGCTCTAAGAAATAAATTGTAAAGCAAATTGGCCCTCAGGCAGGCATTCAGACAGGGGAGGTAGGATCCAGCTCTGGGTGCTCCAAATTGCTTTAATGTCCTTCCATGAAATCCTACAGCAGCGAATTCTTTCAGTGTCACAGCCCTGCCATTGAAGAGCGCACTAGAGCACACACACCTACGCTACACCAGCGCAACCCAAAGCTGTGAACCCACGGTGGGCTTGGGCAGGGAGTCACCTTGTCCCGCCAGTCACCTGCACAGCCCCAGGTAGCAGGCAGATGCCTTTTCTGCCCAATAGAATCTGGCAATTAACATCTAAGTAGCAAGAGCTGGGAAAGAAGCAAAAAACTTGAGAAGGGGGAGGCAGGCAAGTCTGCTGGAATTAAGGTCAGGAACTTGCTGGCATTTGCTGACATTTTATTCTGATGAGCTGGCAGAGCTCATTCTCATCAGGCACACATATATGTTTGTATTTGTTTTGGAGGTGGGACTGAGAACCACTTCAGAGCTGGTTTTAAAAACGCAGGCCCATCTTTGATATCCACTGGGGTGCAGACGCACTGTTAGTGGAACCACCTGAACCCCCAGATTTTGTCTTCACAGACATCTTGATTCTTTGCACCAAATGTCCTTTTCAATTTGCAACTATCCCAGGTTTTTGGAAGCTCTCCACAAACCCCAAGTCTTGAAACATTTTTGTTTCAGAAAGACAGACACATGGTGCTTCCGAAATAAATACACTCCCCAGAGTGGAGCAGGTGCCGCCTAAAATTAACATTCCTCCCTGCCAGCCTCACCACAGTCTGTGAGAGCCTGGAAGGTGTGGGGCACCCAGAGTCCCAGTGCCACGGCAGGGAGCTGGTAGCCCACCCCTGGGATCCTCCTGCAGGGCTCCATATGTAGGAGCTTCGCAGGACCAGGAGTACTCCCACAGCATCTGGAGCAGTGCTCACAGCCACTGAGCATTCCACAGCCACACAGCAGCACCCCATACAATATGCATCTTGTTCTAATTTCACTGGGCCATTAATGATAAACATGCCTCAATGGGATTATAAGAAACACACACTGCATAAACATCATTCTTAACCATCCTCAGCAAGTAAACTTATCAATAAATGCATTAACAGCTGCTCATTATAAAAATCAGTACTTACCTCCCCAATGTACAGCACGTCCCCTCCCCACAGCAAGCAGAGGGTACAGCCCCAGGGCTCAGCACCTTCCCCAGCTCCCAGAACCTCCAGGCTGCATCTAGACACAGCTGGAAAACGCCTGCAGCAAGCTGCTAAGGGCTGCACCCAGGGCACAGCTTCCTCCCCTGCTACCCACCCAAGAGACCCTGCCACCCCCTCTCCCCAGCCCACCTCACCTCTCCTTAAACCAGCACTTCTCCAGGTGCTGCCAGTGAGGGAAACAAGCTGCCCCATGCTGCCTGCCAGGTCATGGAGGGGAAAAAATCGTGCAAAAGTGGAAGAAGCCAATAAGTGGGCTTGCTCCTGGGTGGCTGGCGTGTTTCCCTGCCCGCTGAGGCTTGGGCTGCCCGCAGCAATGGGGATGGGAATTGCCGGAGGCAGAAGCCCCAGGGAATTGAGGACCTGAAGTGGGAGAAGGCCCTGCTGGCAATCCCCTGGCGGGTGGGGAGGGCTGCAGCAGCCAGCAGCTGCCCTGGCTGTGAGGCAACACAGCGTGTCATCTCTGAGAGCTCTCGGTGTGAAAAGTCAGTCATGGTTTATCACGATGCTGTCCCCAAGGCAGAATCAGTGCAGAAGGAGAGGTCTCGAGGGGGGGTCGTCCAGATGCAAGGGGGTTTACACGGCAAAACCTCCCCTCCCTGCAGGTAGAGCCCAGGGCACTCAGGGCTCCAGGCTAGCCTTGTCCTTATGATCCCAGTCTAGAGAGCACGACTGGGGCCATAGCTTTGACGTTGCACCAGAGATGATAAGGAACCCAAAGACATACGGCTTTTCTCAGCTTCTATGCCAAGGAGCAAGGAAGGAGAGTACCTTCATTTGTGTGATGAGCAAGTAGCCATATTCAAATGATATGTTAATTGCCTCATCTAGCTGTCAAGTTTCTTGTAGCAGTCCCTCGCTTGTGGCTGATAAATAAACACAATACTTGGCATTCTTCACTTGGGAATGCGCCTTATGACGTTCAGACATGTTACTGCTCGGCTCCCGAGTGCAGGACACCAAAGCAAGGAGGAGCCGCTTTCCTGGGTGCTCTCCCCCGTGAGTCGCTGCAGCTAATTGGAACTACCTTTGATATGTTTGCAATTTGCCAAGGTTTATTTGCTGTATAATCAGACACGTGGCCCCATCCTTTAGCTGCTTTGTAAACTGCCAGAATGATTAATTCTGACACAAGCTGCGTTTATCTGCGGATTGACGTGCGGTGAATTACGGGCAGTGATGAGGAGAGGGCTGGGATGCCCCTGGCCACCCCACCAGGTTGGGAAACATCTCTCCTGCTAGGTGCAAGCAGGTCCTCACCCTCGATAAATGTGAGAGCATGCACGCCATCCCCGGTGCAAGGGGACGTGAAGACTCTGCGGGAGCCCAAACCACAGCCCTGCCTGTGAGGTAGCT
>NW_010424295.1:3843-5320 GCF_000710305.1 Buceros rhinoceros silvestris
GGTAGCTGTGCCTGGCGATGGGTGCAGTGCTCCCAGGAACACCTTCTGCACCCAGCCCTGCCGAGGTAAAGTCCACAGCAAATGCTCCCTCAGGGCTCACGGACACCCCTGGGGACACGTGCCAGTCCCTACCCTCACTTGGGAAACTGTGTCCCTCTGCCACAGTCACTGCCCCCAGCCTGTGAATCACGATTTCACTCTCACTCCCACGGATTTTACACGCTAGCGCCCTAACTCTGAGTAGGCTCTGAGTTAGAACTCTCTGTTCTCCTGAGTGACCGCTCGTATCTGGGCAATGAACATTTCATTCTCAAATTCCTTTCCTGGAGATGTATTCATATGAAAAAAACAATATACATCAGCCCCCAAACCCCGGTGACTGCAAATGCTGGGGGAGAATTAAAGCAGCACAGCTAATGGCCTCGGCTACCGGCATTTACACCGTTTCGCTGTGGCTGGGCACTGGTGGAAGGGGGGACAAGCAGTGCAGGTGGGTGCCTGGGTGCTTGGGAGGTTGCTGCTACCTGAATGGATGGACAGAGGGAGGTAAGGAGGGGCAGGGAGTGGTGTGCCCTGAGCCCCAGCCCGCTCTGTGGTGGGGCGTTGTGGAGAAGGTTGGAGGGTTCTCAGAGTCCCCTGTGCCCAGTCACTGCCTTAGCTCTGCTCCAAGGACCAGGCTATTCTGGAAACATGCTGTAAGTGGAAAATTGCCCACAAAGAAGGCAAGGTGGGTTAGCAGGTGCTCAGCAGAAGAGCAGCAGCTCTTCATGGCAGCCCTTGGATCCCACCTCGATTTTCCCTTCTGCTTCTTTTGGGGCCTGATTAGGCATCAGCCGAACCCTGCTGTAGCCGGCTCAGCCCCCTCCCCGAGGGAGAAATTAAAGATGACTTTGTTTCCAAACAATTGCAAATGCATAGTTTGAGAATCCATAATTTAAACTCAAATCCTCCTTCTGTTAACAGTGATGGATGGCTTTTTCCCGCTGCTTTGAGAGCCCTTGGATCCTGCATGGCAGATGCCTCCCTGATTTATGGCCTGCCTCTTCATGCGACGGGAGAGAAACAGCCCAATTCTAATCACCACACACTTGTTAGGATAGTTTCCTATATTGCTTCCATCTTATTGCCGGGGCTCCCCACGCCCCCTTTGTGCAGATGACTTGTGTTTTATGGATAGCCTTGGCACGGGCTCAAGTCATCGCTGCTCCGCTCCTTTCGCTGGCGAGTAAGTTCATGCGTGCCGTAGGCAGATGACACGCTAGGAATTGTGTGTTTTTTCTGAGTGGCTCAGTCAGTGAGGGGGTGAAGTTGTGGGGACAGGGATGATGGGGAGGAAGGAGAAAAGCCGATGCCAGCAGTATTTGCCCGCCTCTGACAGGCACTGGCAGAAAAGAGGGGAGGGATGGATGGGGCCGCACAAGGGGCTAAAAATAAATGTTCTTCTTCCTAAAGAGAATCTTGCTGGTTCAACTCTTTC
>NW_010424295.1:5499-5812 GCF_000710305.1 Buceros rhinoceros silvestris
TAATTCTCCTTGGGAGCCCATTCACTCAGCAGATGTTGCTTTTCTTTGTGTGATTAGCCTGAACTCAATGGAAAATAATCCTGTCCTTTAACAAATACTGGAGCACACGATTCCAGTGCTACAAGGTGTTTCAGCAGCTTGAGCAGATGCTGGAATTACTGTCCGTAAGAAAAACGCCTACAAACATCTTTATGGGTTTAAAATAGCATCGCCCGCATTTATGTGATGATGGGGGGCGGGGGGGGAAATGCCTGTTTGCAGCTGCAGAACTGGGCCTGGGCTGGTCTCCCCAGCACAAGGAGAGGGAGCTCCT
>NW_010424295.1:5898-7228 GCF_000710305.1 Buceros rhinoceros silvestris
GGGGGGAAATTCCTGTTTGCAGCTGCAGAGCTGGGCCTGGGCTGGTCTCCCCAGCACAAGGACAGGGACATCCTGGAGCGAGTCAGGTGAGGCCACCATGGGAGCACAGGCTTGTATGAGGAGAAGCCAAAAGCTCGATTAGCTCAGCCTGGGGAAGGAGAGCCTTCCAAACAGTCCCTGTGCTCCTCGCTTCGCTGCAAAGTTCAGCCCTGTGTTCACCGTCGTGGCCACTCACCTCGTCCTGGCCAAGTGGCAAATGCTGCCGGCAGCGATGCTACTGGCAGAGATGCCAACCCCTGACCGCCCCTGCCGACCCCAGTGATGCGCTGATGTCTTAAAATGAGCCTGTCAGTTATGTTTTAATTCCCTTAATGTGTCTTTTCCTGATAACTTTTAAAATCAGGCTGTTGCGCTGCCCAGACTCAAATGCCAGCAAAGCCCAAGCACTTCAAGTCTGCGCCGTTACCCTTACCAGCCAAAGTCATAATCTCATCAAAGAGCAAAATCAGAATTATCTGATGAGCACAGAGTCCCCGTAAAAACTAGAGGATGGGGATGAATTTTCTTCCTATCACCCACTCTACTATCACTAAATCCCAGTGTTCTTGCACTTTATTTGCTGCTGTGAAGTAATGAGGGTTGCTACTCCCGGCACTGGCCCAGTCCAGCCCTCTGCCAGCTCCTTTACGGCCCTTCAGACAACATGCCTAGCTGGAACATGCTCTGATGCTCACCTCTTCTCTCCTCCCTCTCATGCAATGTGGGACAATATACCTATTTCTGACCAGCCCCCTCCTGCTTGTGCTCAGGAGCATGGGGCAACCCCCTGGTGCAGGGACACCTGTGTCACCGCTCTGTGTGGAGCCCGGAGTTTGAGCCACCACCAGTCACGTCCTCCTATTTGTAGGCGTGATAATTTTCCCCACCAAGAAAGATCCCAGTCGGCATCTCCCTGCCGGCCAAAACCTTGCTGGACATGGAGGGCTGGTGCTGCCAGGGTGCCATGGTAGGCTCACCCGGGCAGCTGAGCTGGCCCTGCCTGGCATCAGGGTGCTGACACCAAACTTCTTCTCTCCCTTGCCCAGATCCCAAGATTATTTCAAGGAGCAAGGAGCTCTCCCGGGCTCAACCACACCACGAGCCAGCGGCGAGCTGCCAGTGGGCTGGCCCAGTGCCCGCTTACCCAGCTTGAGGGGTAGCTGGGGACAGCCTCCTCAGTTGGGGAGACATGGAACCCGTTAATCATCTCCCCGGCACTGTGCCGTTGCATGAAATTGGATTTAGGACTATTAGCCGAGCAGCTCCTGAGCAGCTCCTTGACTCCTGCTGA
>NW_010424295.1:7342-8159 GCF_000710305.1 Buceros rhinoceros silvestris
CTCCCATTGCAAAGCTGATTAATGGAGTGCATCCACGGTATTTAATTAACCTAATGAACCCTGACGATAAAATTAGAGTCCACTTAATTCCTAGTCCCCCACTGTGGCATGCAGGTAAAACAGCTCACGGTGCCACAACAACCCGTGGCTGCCTTGCACCAGTGGGGCTGTAAAGTGGCTGGGGGCTCCTGTGCAGGGGGGAGGGGAATGAATTGACCTCTTTGCCTACTGCACTTGTAAAACTCTTCACAGCCCCAAAAGAAAGGACTGGAGACAATGGATCGACAGCTCGCATCAGAGCAATCGACTGGCCCTCACACCCCGGGGGCTGGAGTGCCCGCTGATCCTGCACAAGACCCCAGGTCCCACCTCCAGGCTTTTCTCTCAGGGAAGGCGAGGATCGTGAATTAAAGGTTTGGGGACTCTGGCAGAGACAGTAATGTCCAGCTGTGCTGCCCTGGGTGTTACAGATGCTGGGAAGGATGGACAGGGTGAGGAGGTGGGTGCCTGTGCAGTGCCCCTGGCCAGGCTCGCTCCTTCCGTAGATGGCAGCAGCTGGCTGGATTGGTGCCGCCAGCCCAGCCGCAGCTCCTCCTTCCTCTGCAACTGCTCCAGACATTTGGAAGAAAACGGCTGAAGCAGAGAGGTTTTCTTTTTCTGTTATAAACAGAGCTCTGTCTTCATGAGAGCCAGCTGGGAGCTGGCTGCAGCAGAGCATGGGCTGCCCCGCTGCGACTTTTGGGATGGCTGGGAAGGAGAACTGCCCAGCACCCCAGAGGTACCCAGCACCCAGTACCTGCAGAGGTACTGGGCACCC
>NW_010424295.1:8326-28330 GCF_000710305.1 Buceros rhinoceros silvestris
CTTTCTGGTTATGGCTGGGTTTCTCTCTGTGCAAAGATGGATTGTCACTCAGCCAAAATCACTAGGCTGGAGGGAGGAATCATCGGGTGAGCTCCTCTGGCCGCGGCTCTGCAGATCGTAATAGTCCCTTCTGGCCCTAGAGCTTATGAATCCATAAAACAGATAATTATGAAAATAGCTGTGCCATTTCCCTGTGACATAACAATCATTTAAAATGTATATTAATATACAGCATGTAAAAGAGAAATGTCCCCGGGAAACAGAAATGTCAAAGAGTATAAATTCCTCCACTTGCAGCAGATCAAGTGGGTTTTGTGCTGTTTTTAGGAGAATAAGACAAAAAGCCTCTCCCCTTGAGCTGCCAGGAGCCTTGTTCCCTGACCTGAATTACATCCACCTCTCCTCTGAGCCCTACACCTTGCAAGCTGCTCGGTATCCAGGTGTGTGGTGAGAAGCGGCAGTATAAGCAGGGGTGAGGATCAGGCAGCGGTCTAAGGGAGCGCTGCCTCGGTCATTCCCTTTGTGCCCAATTTCTAGAGTCCAAATGGCTTGTGGCCTCCTTGGGTGCAACGGCTGAGTGGAGGAGTTGAGGGGGCCAGTTTAAAGGCAGGTTCTACGAGTGGGAAGCCTCACCTACGCTTCCTTCGTGCCTGGTCCTCCTCAGGCTGCTCTGTTCAGAGATGTGGATCCCAAACACATGACAGAAAAACTCTTTTGAGTACAGAATGAAGAAGAAATACGATGCACTTACTCCTTGGAGTTGCAGAAACATGACCCCAGCGTAAGAATTTGTGGGAGCCACTTCTTGTCTGGATTTCAGTCTCAGAGTGTGGGAGCAGGCCAGTGACACCGGGCAGGAGCAATGGTTCAGCTGCCCAAGCTGTTCGCAATTGCAAGATGACAGGTATGGGAAAAAAGAGAAACAATAAATGAGAGAAGGAGTAAGATTTTTGTTTCAGTTGTAACAATCTGTGCTGTTGCTTGTCCTGCATATAAGCAAACGCCGGGTACTCCAGATCCGCCGGGTGGAGTTATTTAGTATGCCTTCGACACGCAGAGAAATGGAAATGCAGTCTAATAAGGCTCCTGAACTCTTTCTTTACTACCCTCAGAGGCAACTGAGAGGCATTTAATTTCCTGCAACCCAAGAGCATAAACTGCACTCAAACACTTTATAAAACCCGTCAGGCATCTTTCTGAAAGATGTAGGATAACATTTTCAAGCAGCTGAATTAGAGCTGCTTGAGCAAACTGCCTGGCCGTTGCTGCGCCGTACCTCTGCCCGCCCTGATTTCTGCTCTCCTGCATGGCTCTTCTCTTGTCATCGGTGAAGCAGAACTGATATCGGTATCTGCTATCCCCCCCGAGCAGCAGCAGTGCCCGGTGCCAGCCTGTCCCCTGGCAGCAGAGGTGCGGGGGTTGTTTTGCCACCAGCACAACTCCTTTGAAAGGGTCAGAACTCCCCGTGCATCACGCCTGCTGCCTGGCACAGGTGGAGGAGGAGACGCAGATGTTTACTGTCCTTCTGTGGGCGAATGCTGGTATCTGGTCTCTCTCCCAGGGCTACTCAGCAAGACGAGGAAAGTTTCAGGGGTCTGTCGGTCAGAGCAGTCCCTGCCTGGCTGTGGGTGCTGAGCGCTGCACACAGGGCAGGGGACCAGCAGACCTGCCTCAGAGACGACTCTGCTTTCACAGCCGCGCAGCTCCTGCAGCACCCAGGAAGACTGGCGAGCCATTGCCCAGGGCAAGGTTGGAGTTAGGGTCGTTTCGGTTTAAGCAGAGGGACGGCGGTTGGATTTGCAAGCATACTGGCTTCCCCATGGGAGAGGTGTCAGATTATGACTCTGAACAGGGGAGAGAAAAGCAATTCTACCTGCAGGCCATAGAGCATGGGGAGGGGGCTCTGCTGATCCACAGCACAGGGGGAACCACAGTGCTGAGGGTAAGAAAACGCAAGAATTAAGAATAATAATCTCTGACCCAGCTGCACAGAGCTGTGCATGGGCGATGGGGGTACACCCTTCTGCGCTATCCTCCTCTTCTAACGGATATGGGTAGTTCACAGAGGTGGAGCAGGCCAGGGAACGTTTGCTTCTCCATTCAGGTGAGAGATCAGGATCTCTCGGCTGCCCCCCACCCAGGCAAGCAGGTCCCAGAAGACTTCCAGGTGCTCTTCTCTTGCAAGCAAGGTCCGTGCCGTTTGAGCAGCTCTGCTTCTTTGCCATACACCTTATTCTTGCAGCAAAAGAATTCGGGGATCAAACTCCTGTGTTAAAGAGACCCCAGTTAACGGAAGAGCTCCCAGTGACTGCTGGTAGCGCAAAGGGGATGATGATGCTGTGGGCTTGGACATCCAGGTCTGCCCCCTTCAAACTCCTTACCATGGGCAATAAAACCTTAAAACTGCAGGAAAGCCGTCTGTGTGTGCCGGATCCTGTCCTGCACCCTGAGGCATAGGGGACAGCATGTCCGCGGGGCATTGCAGGGAGAAGGGGCCGGATCCTGTCTGTGGATGGACAGCTTGTTTCTGCACAGGAGGCAGGATTCCTCTCTCAGACACAGAAGCTGGAAAGAGCCCAAAAACTGCAGCTGTGTTGAGCAAATTGGATCGTTACATTAGAAACCGAACAGGAGGAATCTGTGAATGAGAGCAGCTTGATGCGAGCTATTTTTCATCTGAAGAGGGATTCAACAAGGCAAACCCACTTCCCACCGTTACCTTGGCCACAGGATGACGGAGATGACAGTTCGATATTCACTCCCGTCATATCTCCCGCTATCAATGCAAATAGCCTGTCAGGGTTCTCCCACCCTTGCCTGCTCCGCCGGCTGATGCGGTCCTGCTGGGAGCACACAGAACACTCGAGCCCCGGGAGTCTGGGGAGTGGAAGGGCTGAGACACAAATCAAGGTGAGATATTGGTGACAGGAGCCCTCCACAGCTTTATGCTGCCCAAAACCCCCTGCACTGCGGCTAGCGGGGAAGGGTGGCCGCAGGGCATGGGCAACTAGAGCCAGGCTTCCTGGCAGACCAGTGCTGGCTTTGGTACTGCTGGAGGCGGTTGTCACAAATGTACATGGCTGTGGGTTCCCAGGACCCACCTTCAGTGCCCGCTGTGCTCTCTGCGTGCACTGGTGAGGACTGGAGCAGGGAGCAAAACGGCGTGGGCTATCCTGGTCGCTAGACTGTGGGCTTGGTCTCTTGATGCTGCCCCATGGCTTTATTTAGGAGGGAATTTGCCTGCAGCCCCACAGGGGAATTGGCTAGAGGCACAGTGAGCTGTGACTCCACTTCCAGCCCCTTTGCTAGGGGTAAACCGAGCCCTTTGCTTTGCCGTTAGTGTGAAACGGGAGATAACCTCTTCTGCAGGATGAGGGCGATTGTGCCTGGTCAAAAGGGCCAGCCAGCAGCATCTGAGACTGAGCAGGGGCTGCAGCGTGCAGGGGAGGTTCGACCAGGAGCTGTGCTGCCCCTGGTCGTTAGGTCCAGGGGTCAGCAGTGGCCCCAGCCCGGAGCATCAGCTGCAGAGGTGAGCCCAGCTCCAAAGGTGCTGGGGGCTCCTCTCACCGTTGCTGGCACACGCCTGCCTGGGGCAGTGCCTGTGCCTGTCACAGCACACTCAGCAAGGGGACTTCAGTTAAATGTCAGCTGTGATCTGGCATTTTAACTCTAAGTGGGGGTGAGTGACCTTCCTGACTGTGCTCAGCGTGAGTTCCTGACCCCACGGAGGCAGGCGGCGGTGGCTGGGGAAGGAGGCACTGGGCCATGCATGGAGTTTTGGCAGGAACAACACTATTTCTTTATGTTTGCTGTTTCATTGCCACCCTTAAGTCATTGCTAAACTTGTCAAGAGTGATTTACAACTGTGTCAACAAGTGGGATCCAAGCTGCTGGTCCACACCATGGGGAGGAAAGGGGGACTAGCTACTGAGACGTGATACAAAGGCGAAGGCTCGAAGAGAAAAGGGCAGCTACTCTCCTAAGCAGCAGGCTTGGCTAGTTGGGTGTTGCAGTAATTTCTCTGTGTTTTCCAGGGTCTGACATTGCCCCTGGATGTTTCTCTTGCTGTTCAAACGTGTCTGAGTCTATTTGGCAAGGCTGAAATTCAGATTATGATTCACGGGGGATCGGAATCTTCAGCTTGTTTCTGCAGTGTGCCAAGAAGCCACACACTTGTCTCTCCAAAGATGTCATGGCCCTTGCAGGGAAGGCTTTGTATGTCAAACCCCAGAATCACCAAAGTTTGCTGTTTGTTCCCTAGTCCAGCCCCTGGCAGGACTATTACCAGTGCCAGATCCGGCCCTGACCATCTCAGCAGCCTTTGGTTTCTCCGGTCTCTCCTGAACAGGGGGCAGGGACCCAAACAGGGCTCTATTTTGGGTGCAGTCTTGCCAACAGCAAGCAGAGGGGGTAATGACTCCCCTCCATCTCTTGGTCTCACGCCTCCTAAAGCAGCCCAGGATGTGGTTGCCTTGTCCTGCAGTGTGTCTGCAGAGCGGCATGCCTGTGGGCCTGTTTCTGAGGCAGAGGACACAAATCCGTGTCCTTCCTGAGATGACAGAGAGCTGGCTATCCACCACAGGGTCCGCCACTATGGAGCAAATGCTCAATCAAATCAAACACCTTCTCCTTTGCAAAGCACTAAAGGGTCCAGCAAGCCAAGCCAAGGAAAGATGTGATTCACTTCTATTTAACATCACATGTCAGTGCCTGCAGAGCCCTTTGGCTCCGCTGGAAACATCGCCTAGCCCTTCAGCAGGCACCGGGCAGCACCTTCTCATGGCAACAGGTCCTGCTCCTTGGGTACGTTTCTGCCTGCCGTGTCCAGACTCTGGGCAGAGGACTGGCAATTCCTGCTTGCAAATCCCCACCGTAACACTTGTCTGAGGTCGAGTGAGGAAGGACATGTCATCGTTCCCTGGAGACCTTGGGAAGCAGTATTGGGGTTCCATGACATTTTCCTTCTGCTTTATCGCTGGAGCAATCTGGACAGTCAGCGGTTGTCTGCTGGAGTCCAATACCGCTGCTGCCATGTAGCTGCATGTAGCCGATGCTTATTTGCCAACGAAGAATATTACTGTAACTACTGACAAATCTATAATCGCCCATGAAAAACAGCGATGGAAGCAACTGCACGCTGGAGCAATGCACATCCCATTGCTGGGAAATGGAAACACGAACACAGCCGTTCTCTCTGCTTTACACTCAACAGATACAGAAAATTGCCGTGTGCTGGGGGTATCAGGCCCAGCTGGGTCATCTTACCATCCGAATGGCCTGGGAAGCAGGTCGCCCCAGGTCTGAGGTGATGGAAAAATCCCTTCTCTATCTCCCTGTAGAATTCCCATGTGACGAGTGGGTTCTGCTCCTCATTAGGCACCATTCACGTGTGAGTCAGCTGTGGCTGAGCTGATTCAAATGTATCATCCCGACAAGAAAACCTGCTGGTAAAAAAAAATCCCTAGTGAGAAATCCTCATAGGGGCTGGAGTGACTGTCCTCGCAGCTCCGCAGAAGAAACGCTCAGAGCAGGGCATGGGTGTCTGCCAGGCAAAGGAAGACGTTGGCTAAAGCCAGGGGCGGCTGCTCCGGGGAGGGTTTTGAAGCTGCAGGGAGAGGCTGCTTGCAGAGGAGGAGTCCTGCTGCTGTGCTTCCCCTTCCCGTGTGACAGGGCTTATAAATCACCCGATTCTCACAGCTCGACACACAGCGTGCGCTGGGGTTGCTCTGCAAAGGGCTGTAAGGAGGCAGGAGCTCCCCATTCATCTCCTTTCCTTCGCTCCTCCCGCTGCAAGCACAGCCAGTTGCTGGTATCATTGTTAGTGCTGTTATTATTGTTATTGCTGTTGTTATTACATATCACATTTTAATTGCCTGGTAAATTCTCAATAGCCTGGAAAAAACCAAAAGAGGACGTGTAATTTGAAATGATAATGAGAGCAAGAGGGAAGACAAGGAAAATGCAGCGCAACTAGTAGGATTATTGAAGAGGTGATGAGGACATTCTTAACCTTAATCATTTCAAACCAACTCGTTCTGTAAAGTGGGTGGGTTTGTGAGTCAGCTGAAAGGTAAATTGATTCATAATTTCCTTTAATTTTCCGCTCTTTGGAAAATTTAAATCCATAGTAACATAACCTGTTCCAGCCAGTTATTAAGAAACAGGAGAAAATTAGAACGGGTGAAGCTGGAACACTGACATTTTAATGCACTCAGGCCCACCTGCTGTGGGGAGTGTGTGGCTGGGGCTCATCAGCGCGGGGCTGCTTCCGGACCCACCAAGCCCCCGGCTGCCACAGCCTCCCCCGAGGCTCCCGATGTGGGAAACAGAGCAAGAGCGAGGAGGGCACATGTAGACAGCACGGCCTGAGCTTGTTCCTGCTGCTCCACAGAAATAAAAGCAGCCCAAGAACTAGTAGAAAAGTTAGTACCCCGCCCCCCCCACCCCCCCCCCTGCCACAGCCTCCCCCGAGGCTCCCGATGTGGGAAACAGAGCAAGAGCGAGGAGGGCACATGTAGACAGCACGGCCTGAGCTTGTTCCTGCTGCTCCACAGAAATAAAAGCAGCCCAAGAACTAGTAGAAAAGTTAGTATTATTCATCACCGCAGTGGAAATCTGCCACCCAGTCCTCTCCAGGCAGCCTCAACTTGCTTTTTGCAAGTGCCTTTCATTTTTGTGACATTCTCTTCATCGTTTGCTCTCTTGAAATTATCCTTCTGGTGCCTGAGTTCTGCCACCCAAAACTGCACGTTAAGGGAAATGCGAGAGTCAATCGTATTGTGCAGTGCTGGAAAAAAGGGTCTTGCTCTAAGTGCTGGTACATAAGGACTGCCCAGAAATTTTAAAAGCTTCTGGCCCTCTGCCGCTGGATATACCAAACCAGTCAGTGATGCAAAGTGACACCGTGTCCCCCAGGTGCCAGCTCTCTGCCATGGCAGGCTGCGCAGGGATGTGCATGTCTCTGAAGCACCGTGTGAATGTCCCTCCGGTGTTTGGCATTTCTGGTTTCAAGGAGAAAGCTTTCCTTTAGGATACAGGCAAGTACGAGTATTACCAGCTGCAGGAAACAAAAAATGATCAAGTTCTCTGGACTGCAAGAATAAAGACGCCTTTAAGCAAACTTGCTGTCTTGCTTCTGGTATTTGTGCGGAGCCTGAGCTGTAGCAGTTTCCTTTGCTGTGCACCTAGGGGGTGAGGGGGACCTGGATGGAGGTTTGGGGACAGTATGTTCATGCTCTTCCTCAGCACAAGGCAAGACATGCTGTGGCGGTCCAGGCTGACCTTGCTGGCGAGTCCATTTGGGCAGTGACAAATGTCGTCTTCTGAGACTGCTCTTATTTCAGGTTGGACAGAAACCAAGCCTAAGAAGCACACGAGGCAGCTGGCCGTGTGGGAAGCTGGCTCTGAGTGCTCTCGCTCTGCAGCAGGAACACTTCATTACATTTCCCCTCGTCCTGCATTCTGTCCTCCTTGAGTCAGCCGTGCTAACGTGGGCTGGGCAGCTCGGGCAGCTCCGCGATGACAACACTGGGCTCAGCAGGGATGCACGTAGCCACCTGAGCAAGTCGCTGCAAAGCCCTTCAGTGGGCTGCTGTGCTAGATCCTGCAGCAGTGGTGAGCTCAGGGAGAGGTGGGGAGGCAGCAGCAAAGTTGCTCCAAGCCCAGCCAGGTGTTGGCAGAGCAAAACACAACCCAACCAGAAACATTTTGAGGTGGCATTTACTGTTTGCATTCCTGGCTGCTGTCTCATTGTTGTTCCCAGCGGGCAGGGATTACTGTTCCCTTGCAAGAACGCCAAGGGAGGGGAGGTGCAGTTTGTGGCGAAAGAGCTCCACAGCCACGTGCACGCCCATGTATTAAATGTGCTGAGTAAAACAGTGGGTCATGGCAATATCAATCCAATAAAGCAAAATCAATAACGGCTTTCAGTTTAGGAGGGAGGCATTTCACGGCTGCCTCTCACAAGTGCAAACACACATTATGTCATCAGCAGAGCGGTAAATCAGCATTTCTGAGACCAGCTGCCCAATTATCGAGGCAGTTAGATGACAGGAACTGTAAATTGGATGTATGCAAATACATGGCATGAGACAGTAAAGTAAACACCTCCAAGCATTACTGAGAAATCTCGGGAGCAAGTTGCTGACCGGGTGGCTCATGGGGTAGAGAGCAGAAGGTGTATCTGGATGCTTTTGGTGCTCACCATACTCGGGGCCCTGCCAGGCCAGCTCAGAGACTTGAAAGCTCTCTGTGACCTGCAAGACCCCACAGCTATGGCTGGCAGGAGCACCAAGCAGCTGGTGTGACTTGGGCTGTCTTACAAAATGCATCTTCTCCATATGTGGCTTTACAGCTCCTTCGAGGTCCTTCGGTGTGGTGGACCTCTGGATTTCTACAAAGCTAGGAGCTAGGAGCTACAAGAGATGGCCAGCTCCGTGCTCCTGGCCTTTAAGGGGCCGTAGCCATCATGTGTTTCCACATCCTTGCTCCGAAATGTGTCTCACCTGGGCACATGCTGTGCTAAGAATTTATGTCAGTTTTGTTTTCTCAACAACTTCACAAAACCCAAACCTTTGTAACTGGTTTCCTCCGAGCGCAATTTCTTCCCTCTACTATACTTAGAGAGGTGAGGTAAAGCGGCGACTAAGAGGGAAGCTGAAGAATTTGAAGAGGCAGTGATGGGAGAACTCATGGGTTTGTGATCACCCGAAGAGGTGGTGAGGAAAAGCCCTTAGTTCTGTGCACTTGCAGGGAATACACCCACAAGTGAGAGCCTGTCTGGAGCACACCTTCTCCTGTGCCTTTTTGAAAGGACTTCTGCTCCACTTTTTTCTCTATTTTTGGTTCTCTTACATCTATTATCATCACTCCCAGGGTTTCCTCCTGCTCCACGCGCTGCTTGCTTTCTCCGAGTGTTTGTCCATCCACGGCCAGCCCTTCTTGTGCACTGCTGTGCTCACGTGCAGGTTTGGGGAACAGAGGGATCCGTGTAGGTTTTCTCATTTGAGAACCTGCATCAGGGAGCGGGGCTCCCTGCTCATCTGCAGAGGACACTGACAATATGTGATGACCCAACTCCAAGTAACACTGAGCCCACCACGTGCCTCAGTATATCTCCTAGGTAGCCAGCTGCTCCTGCAGGCAAAGTTCTCATCACAGTTTGAACTTCATGTTTGCTGAGTTTTCAGTGCTGGACATGGTGGTGTCTACATCAGCTGCTGCAAAGACCTATTTAATATCACACACCATCGCCACAAACAGGTGCTTAAACACTGTGGTCAAGTTTCTTCTTTACCGAGCTCTAATAAGCTGCACAGATTAAGCTGCTTAAATCATTCTTTGGTGTAAAGACAGTTGGAGAGCTAATTACCTTGGAGGCAGGACCCAAAGCCCAGGACCCAAGGTGAACATGGCTTGGCAGAGGCGACTTTTAGCCTGGCTTCCTGAGGAAAATGGCATTCACGCACCTGGGCTGTTCACCTGTTGTCTGTCTGTCTGTCTGTCTGTCAGCCCCATCCTCCTCATCTCCATCTATTGCAACCTTATTTGTCAGAGGAGATGCATGCTGCAAGCCTCCTGGGTGCAGGGACCTGGCAGTCATAACCCTTCCTGGTCTAACGGAGGGGACCTTTGTGCCCCAGTTAATGTGGTTAGCTGTGGGTTTGTTGTTTGCTTCTCTCACTACTGTCAAACCAAGGACACCTTGCCGAGGGAGGGATCGATCGGGAATTAATAGCAGCTAGCCTGGGATAAGCACATTGTGGAGCGTGACAGGGCTGCTGGCCCTGGCTGGAGAGCTCCTTGACAGAAGGATGAAGCCTGCTCAGATAACCCCAGGGGCTCTCCAGGCTGAGGCAAAGCATAACTCCAGGGTGAACTTCCTCCCCATTACACCCCACTGCTCCCACCAGGGTCCCAGCCCCACTGCAGGACCCTTGATTTCACTGCCATCTTGGCCCAAGACCAGCATTAGGTGCTCTGGCAAGACCAACAGCAGAGGGTGAGGAGGAGATGCTTCCCTCACCCTGCTGCAGCAAGGACCCTCAGGGTCTGGTCATCTCCATTTGGTCTCTGCCTGTAACCGGGTGAGAAAAGCTTCGGGGAGGAACCCCCGTGCTGCCTTCCCTGTGCGATGTCTAGACTGCACTAGCCGGGAAGACGAGCAGCCTGGCTCAGACCTCCTGCTTGCCCGGAGGGAGGCTGCCCTGCACACGCCCGCACACGCAGGGCTGCAGCCTCGCTGCCATTTATCCGTCCCTCCAGCAGTTCCGACGGGATGTTTCCCAGCTCAGCCTGGCGATGTGACACTGCAGAAATCTCCTGCCAAAGCCAGCGACTGCCACAGTGGAGAGCGGGTTAAAAATAGCCCTGAATCTGCAGGACTAAGACTGGAAACGGCTCCTCGGGCAAAACACGGCCGTGCTCCCCAAGAGATGGAGCGGGAGAGCGTGTGTGGTGAGGTTTTGGAAGGGTTTTTTTGAATTTGCTGTCATCGGTCCCTAGGATCAAGATTTCATCCCGTGGCCCAGGGCTGGCAGGCTCTGTGCCTGCCACAGGACGTGGATGCTCATCTGACGGCTGGAGCAGGCAGTGCTGGCCTGGCTTCCCGGGCGGCACGTGCCAACAGAGCCAGCACGAGTGGTGGGGGCAAGCCGCTGCTTCGACTCCCCCAGCCTGGCCTCTATCTTAATTTGGGTTTGTTTTAATTTTAACTATCCAAATCTATTTTAATTGGCAGCCAGACAAGGTCATCCCACCCCAGCCGGTTGCCAGGGAGAGCTGCTGTGCCTTGGAGGGGTCCAGTCCCCTCGAGATGAGGGGGAATGTCGGTGCTCAGCGGGACGAGGCAGTGGGTCCCACGGTGCCAGAGGGAAAGGGCCGCTGTTAGCAGAGCCCTGTGTCAGCAGGGCAAATGTTGCTGCACTTCCATCCCGTTGCTGGAAATTTAAATATTTCATTATGCATTTATTATAATTTAGTCTCAAGGCAGCCAAGTGCATAATGAGTCGGATCAGCACTGGCATGAGGAAATGCAGCTCCTGCCTCTCACTGGCTGCTCACCCAGCCCACACGTCCTTGGGTGACGAGACTGCCCTTGGTGGGGACACCTTGCTGCCCAGTGACCTCCCTAAGGACAGGTACCAAGCCTGGGGCTAGCACGGCTAGTACTGGGATGTGTGAGAACTGCTGTCTGTCCCCAGGGGGTGACTGTGGTGAGGGGTCAGGCAGAGATGGAGCTCTGGGCGTGGTAGGATCTCATCAATCACTCTTCTGGACAGGAGGCAAGAAATGGGGCCGTCAGAGCTGCAGAAGCCACCAGGACACAGCTCGAGAGCCATGCTGCAGTGCCTGGGGAATGCACCCTGGGATGTTCACTGTCCTCCACTTCAGTTTCCAAAACCCAGAGCCCCTGAGGCTCTCATGTGCCTTGTCAAATGCAGGAGAACACTGACAGCTTCTGGACAGGCTCTCATGGGGATCTCAAGGGCACAGTCAGTCGTTGGGAGCAGGCTGCGGTTGTCCCAAGGCAACGGCATGCTCCAGAAGCATCTTCACAGCCTGGTACTGGGAAGCTGGCAAACACAGAATGAAAGGGAGGTGAGAGCCCGGGCTCTGCCTCAAGGCCAGCAGCCCATGCCCATGTGTTGCTCCCCGCAGCTGGTGCCACTCTGAATGCAGTCTGGAAGATACCTAATTCTCTTTCCTCAACGCAGGACAAAAGCATGGCGAGCGGGGGAGGTGTCTCACGTAGGGATGCTGCTCTTCAGGCTGGGCTGCTCCAGAGCACAACTGGGGCAGGGCTGGGCTGGCAGGTCTTTCCCACCATTGTTTCACGGAGAAGCAAAGTTGGAGCCACTTCCTGGCTGGTTTGCATCCTGGTTTGCAGGGAGGGATGACACTCGCCACGACATCACAATGCCCCTCAGATTTGGAGCACTCTCCACAAATCTGGTTTGGAAGCTGTCCTGGCCTCTTACTTGGCCTAGAGGCTCGTATTATTTTAATCCAGGCTTGATAATGCAATTAATTCCGATCGCTGATTCATGATGTCTGCTCTCTGAACCGTAAGCTCTTTAATATTTCACTTTATATTGCTTTCAGGGTTACATAGTTTGTGCCACAAACAAGAGGTTGGGACAATCATTAGCGTGTGAAATCAGAAGCGCATGCATCAGTAACTATGGCAACTCCGGAGAGCACACCAGTTTCTAGAAAAATCAAGAAGTAAGCTAACACGAAAATGCTGAAGTAGGAGAGATGCTGTCTGCTGAGGGCTTGGGGTTTGTTTAAAAAAGAAAAGATGGGTCTGAAATACTCAGGTAAACTGAGCCCACCCAGACCCAGGAGCGCAGACAGTCCTGCAACCCGGCCGTGCTGGTGCATCCCGCAACCGGGCAGGGCTGCTCCTAGCTCAGAAATTAACACATGTAAAGCTGAGCCCGCAGCCTCACCCAAAGACCTCCCGCGCTGCCCCTGCTCCCCTCTGCCTGCTCGCAGGGCTTTGGTTTTCCCTAGGAGCAAGCTGATGCTGTAGCATAGCTCAGGGAGCAGCAAAGCTCCAGGCAGAGGGTAACTGCCAGGGGATGTGTGGAGCAACATCCATAATTAATGCTGCAAAAACAACGCTGCTGGTTTGGCCCCTCTCGTGATGTTAGGTGTCAGGAGCCAGGGCAGATGCTTTCCATGCAGCTTGTAGATGCAGCGGTTCACTGCACTGGGTGAAGGCATCACTGAGTTCCCCCTAAATAATTCAGCCTGTCTTTGACAACTTCGCTATGTAAGGACCTTTCCTAGCTGCGATGAAGAAAAATCTTTGCTTTGTGCTCCTGGAAGCTTATTGTCTCCACAATTTTTCCCTTACCCATTATATAATTGAATAAACATAAGCCAAAAAACAGCTCTGGGGAAAAGTTATTAGACTCTGTCCCCTCTGTGGAGCAGCGAGGGCTGAGCCCTGTTTGTCGGGGTTGGAGAGATTATGGTAATTGCTGTTAATCTGCAAACAATCAGGTGCCAAATTTGGGTGCTGCGCCACGGACAGCATCTGCTTGTCCTGAGCAGGACTCGAACGCCACGCTGAACAAAGCACTATAAATACCTCGGCAGTCCGGTGAAAGGCAGGAATTGAAGGAAATGAAGTTTTTTGGAAGCGGCTGCTTTTCCACAGCCTGACTGTGTGATGGTAATTCCGCTACCTGTGATTATGTTTGCCCTATTCCCCGTTGTTTTTCCAGCGTAATCAGCCTCGAAGCGTTCAGATGGAGATCCTTTCTGCTTCACACTGATTTGGGAGCGGGAGATGGAGAGAAACAGCCGTTGGCTGGTGGGGGCCATGGGGAAATCAGGGATGGAGTTTGAGAAGAGGATGCAAGGCGAGCAGCATGTGCAGGGAGCAGCCTGGTTGTCCCCTGCCCAGGCTCACTCTGGGTACCTGCTTTACAGAGCAGCTCTGGTGTAAGGATGCTACATGAATTCCTGCTTACATTCCCCTCGATCGCATCTCCTTACAGAAGAGAGCAGTTAAGAAGTGACCCCACCTGTTCCAACGGCATTACAGCAGACATGACACAGGTTGTTCCTGGATGCAGCAGAGGACACTTCCATTGGCTTGTCTCTCTGAGCCAGAAGATGCCAGTCCTGCACCCAAGGGACCTTCTGCCAGCCCAGGCTTCTTGAGTACCACATGTTCCACCACTCTTCACGTGCAGGACAGTTAGTGTGGGATTGCCCAGGTTGTCTCAGCAAGCTCCTAGCCTGAAGAACAGCTTCCAGCTCTCTTTGCCCCAAGGAGGATATGGTCACACTGCATGGTCTCAATCTTCTAAAGTACCTGGAGCTTGTGAGCTGACTTCTCCTCAAATGCACTTCCAATTAGCATCCCCAGATATGTTTTCAGATGGAGGCCCATGGTTGCTTAGGCATAATTTCATGGTGGACATTCAGAAAGAAATCATAGGGCTTATAAGAATGACTTTGTGCTCCAAGAGACAAAGCTTTTACAGAATCTTTATATTTCAGTTGAAAAATCATCAGGAGATGTTTTGATGTTGAAAACAATGAATTCCTTTGAACCCCCAAGATACAGACGTTCATGACCCATTCATTGTGCTCCTCAGAAAGATGGTACCATGTACGTGGGGTGTGATTTGCAAAGGCACTTAGCAGGAGCTTGAAACACTGACCCAAATCTTTCTGGCAAAAGAGGTTTATGTCGGATGAGTTTTTACCCATACCAAGAGTACCTTGTCCTCTGCAAATTACCTGCAGGCTGGAAGTCTGTGCTTTTATTAGACAGATAATAAAAGGAGCTCTTCCAAATGGCGGGGAAATTCCTTCCCTATTTTCTGCTCTTAGACAGACATGATGCATTTCCTTTCCACCAAACTTTTGTGAGCGTAAGCTGATATTCTTGAACATTCACAAATAAAAACTGTCATAAATACTGAGAAGGCAAAGCAGCCAAGTTCACTGGCAATAATATTGCAGATGCATTCACTTTATTCACCCCATTTGATGATCGAGGGTGAAAGCTCCTCAGGGCAGGTCAGCTCAAGAGCATCTTGACTTCTGGCTGAGATGACTTTGGTCTCACGTCTGAGTTTAGCCCTGAGTGGGTTTTTTTGAGGAATTAAATATGTATGGCAGAGGGAGGCAGCACCTCAGAAGCAGCCTATAACTACTGGCAAATGCTGGACGGCTGCAGACTGGGGGTACGTGAGCCAGAGCAGCAGGACTGGGAGCAGCAGCAGGACGTTACCATAAGAAGCAATGAAGCTGGCTGTCAGGAGGAAACCCCAGGAGGAAACATCATGGTCAGAAACGCCTCCTGATAGTGGAAATCTTGCTGCCGCCTCGGTTTTGGAGTGCACTGGGCATCTGCTGCAGGGATCATCCCACCATGGGCAGGAGACTATCGCCCCCTGGACACAGCTGCAGCAGGCAGGAGCACCCTGACTACCCACGGCCTGTGCTCTCTGGAAGGAAGAGGAAGGAAGCTCAGAGGTCCCTTATTTTTATGAGTTTGAACTCCTCTTCATGTGTCCTCGGTCCTGGGAGACATCTCTTGCTCTCCTGCTTCGCTTGCTCCACCAGCAGCAGAGATTGCCCCCACTCACTTCTTGCCTGAGGCAGGGAGAGCTCAGTGTGAGGGCCAGGATTTTCTCCCTTTCAGGAGAAAGTGATGAAAGATAAATTCTGTTTGGCTTCATGCCCAGCTGCCTTAGAAGGCTCCTTTCTCCTCCATCCTTTGATGCAGTTGCTTTCATTTGCACTGCAGAGGCTGTGTCAGAGCCCTCCGGTCTGGAGGGATTAGGGGACAAGCATGGCCTCACCTGCTTTCTGTTTTGCTGCAGCATCCCAAAAGTCAGTGGATGCTGCTGGAAGTGGCTCTGGGGGGAATAAGTGCCAGCTTCATGGAGCTGCCCTGCCTGTTTACTGTTTCATCCCAGCCCTGCCTGTTTATTATTTATAATCATGTTCCTGCTCACTTTGAACCATCTCAGTAAGAAAACAATACCACAGAAGACTGGTATCTGTGGGGTGCTACCAGAATTACCACCACTGGGTGATGCCTTTCCATTTCCAGGCACTTTGAGATCTATCCGTGGACCAGTTTGCAGTCTATAAACAGCACACATCTTTACCTCACGTGTGTATTAATCAGGCTGGTGGGTGATACCATGGCAGGTGTCTATGTGTAATGTCAACACATTTACTTCTATCAATCAAGCTTGTAACTACATGGAAAAAAACCCCAACATGCAGGGTTTGCCAGGATTAATTTTCCATTAAAGCATATGGACTGGAATTAATGGTCCAATAAAGTGTATGGACCACCGGTCGGGGTGATCTCCCATGCTTTGCAAGCTGCTCTGCCCATGGCTGGCATTCATCCTGCCAAGGCTACTCGCTCCTGCCCAGCCCATCACCCCTGGTTCCTCAAGACATCTCTGTGAAAGCTGATTTTGCAGAGAAATGATCTGATTCTTCGGGCCTGTCAGGTGGAGAGGCTGTCAGACAGCCGCTCTGCGTGATGGCAGCAGAAGGCACCTTTATCCCAGACGCCTTCCTTCATCATCCCTAGCTAGGGAAAATAATTTGAAAAGTGACTGACGTCTCTTAGGCAACGCTGGAAAGTAAACCCATTCGGAGGTAATTCAGCCTGTGCTTCGTGAGTTTGCTTAATTTTTCTGCATCCTGGCAGTGCGTGTTAATATGGAAACTGAGTCCTTGCTTTAAACAGCTCATCAGCTTCAGTTATTGACTGAATATAACTTCAGTTGTTGTGCTCCTCGTGTCAGTGCCCAACAGGAGGACAGGACAGCAGAGACCAGCCCCAAGCTGCAAAACCCGAGTTGTGGTCCGTGCCCCATTGGCAGAGCTGCCACTGGGTCTGGGGAACAGAACTGGCAGAGACAGAGGTGACAAATGTGCAGGGTTTGTAAGCTGCTTCCTTGTGGGACTCAGGACCTCAGTGTGTCCCCTGGTCCATGCCCCATTGGCAGAGCTGCCACTGGGTCTGGGGAACAGAACTGGCAGAGACAGAGGTGACAAATGTGCAGGGTTTGTAAGCTGCTTCCTTGTGGGACTCAGGATCTCAGTGTGTCCCCTCAAAGCAGAGGCAGCTTACAAAAGCAGAGAGCTTAGAGACAGCATCCTACCCACTAATGGCAGGCTGTTGGAGGTGAGGAATTCAGGAGAGTTCAGCCAGCCCTGTGGAGAAGGCTTTCCTGGGAGGAGATGGGGCTCTGTTCAGGCTTCTGCTTCCTGGGCAGGAGAGCAGCAGCATGGTGCTGAAAGCCCAGGAAGGGGGTGTTTTGTAGAGGGAATAGATGGCTGTGTTTGGAAGTTGTAAGGGGAAGCCTGGTGATGGCCTCAGATGAAATGGGAAGATGGCCCTGGCTCTCAGTGTATACATGGATTAGATGGAAGGCTAAATTAAGAATTTTAGTGCAACATATTGATTATGGGTTTAAGGGAAGCACCAGCCCAGGTAGTAGGGAAGGTTCCCAAGCCAGCACCCTTGTGCCAAGGGATGTGCAGACCTGCTGGAGTTGGTCCTCCAGCTCCCCAGCGGAGAACAAGCCAGAGGCTGTCAGTAGCATCTTTCTGACAGGGAGATGCACATCAGGCCGTGAATTTCAGGTGGAGGTAAAGCATGCAAGATTAAGATCTAGTGTCTAGAAAAAAGGTGCTGGGGAGATAGTCTTTGTGAAGCTTGGAGGCTGAGCCCTGGGCTTGCAGCTGAACTTCTGACAAGCAGATCCCACATCCGTCAGGGAGGTGCCAGCACTTGCGCGAGAGGTGAGAGCCTGCAATGAGCGCATCTAATGCGGTGAGAGAACAGGCAACTCGGCAATCTCTCTGACAACACCAGTGTGCTGGAGGCTGCCTGCAGAATAAAGTCACAGGAATTTCACAGCTCTATTATCACGCTCTGAAAGGCAAGCAGGTCTCCGCTCTCTGAACTAGGACTGCCGGCCAGCCCTGCGTGCTTTGATGGCCCAGAAAATCTCACCTGTAGGTGCAGCAGGAGCAGCTGGGTGATGCTGATGGTCACCCTGAAGGAGAGTAGGGTGCTGCACTGCATAATTTACCAGAAATCAGAGAAAAGTCCTCACCAGGTTGCAGCCTGGAGGTAGGCAAGGGAGAGCTTGTGCCCAGTATGCCGTGGCCGTGGCCTGCCAGGGTCCCTGCATGGGGTGGGTGTTAGACGAGGGCTTTTTCTCTCTCCCCCCAACCTGAACACCCCTCTCCAGTGCACGCGTGAGCCCTGTGAAAGCTGCCTCTGTGCCACGCTCTGCTCTCAGCATCCTCCTCAGCTTTCTCCTTGGAGAGTGCTTCAGTTAACAAGTCTTTAAGGAAAGCAACAGCTCGTGTCCCCCAGATCTTGAAGAGCTGTGATTAGTGCTGCTAGGGCCCGCACAAACCCTCTGGGGCAGGTTGGGAAAGCAGCTTGTGATGGAAAGTCTGCTGGCTGTAGCAGGGCAAAGGGGGTTTTCTGGTCAGCTGGCAGGTAGGAGCAAGGAGAGGACTCCTTGCTGGTGCCACAGCATCAGGAGATTCCTGAGCGTGAGCGCTGCTGTGGCGGCTCCGGGACCTTCCAGGCTGGTAGTTCTTTTGGTGCTTTTGCTTAGGGACAGAGGACACATCTTTCGGAAGCACCTGAATAGTTCAGGAGCCTGTGTGCCCCTGGCATTCCTCATAATGCCCACAGGAAATCATCACCTGCCCAGCTAAGGTGGGCTCCAGAGAGCTCCCAGGTGTATTTTATCTCCTTGCCACCTTTAGGAGAACATAAGAGGACAGCTTGCCAAGACACGCGTCTCTGAGGAATCCCTGCTCTCTCCCATACCTCCGGTCTGAAACCTTTTAATCAGTGAGCCAGCCCTGCACCATCCCTGCTTCCCTCCGCTTGCCTGGTTGCGATGGGGAAGAGGATTTTGGCTGGATTCTGTGTTTCTGCTGCCTGCTTTCCCCTGGCTTTGCAGAAACACAAGTCCCTGAAAAACCCAGGAGACAGAACAGTGTAATTAAGGAAAAGAGGAGCTCCAGATGACACTGCCTCTAGAGAACGGTGCTTTCCCCTCCCTCTTGGTGCTTTCTTGCTGCATCTGTCTCTTGCTGGAGGCATGAGTCACATTGGTTCTGGTGATGGATGAAATTAGCTCCAATGTGAAAGAGGAAATAAAAAGCCATTCACCGACAAGACAGCTGTGCAGTCACGGAGCTCAGGGCGATGATCCTCTCTGCCTTTCTCTGCTCTTGCGCTTTTCACAAGTAGCTCCCTTTTAATTAGATGGGACGCAGTTCTAAGTCAACTATAAATGATATCATCAAACTAATAGAGTGTGATCATATCCTGGCCTTTATCAGTCCGGGAGATGCTGCTGGCTGCCATGGGAACGGTGTATTCCACATAACTCCTCAGCTCTGGTTTGGAGGCATCAAAAGAAGAGATGATGAACCCCCAAATGTCCTTGCTTTGAAACGAGCTGATACCTTGTTCTCCCCAGAGACTCAACCATCAGGACTTCTTCACCCTGTTCTTCCTAGCCAAGGCTGCTCTTCAGCATTGCCCTTCACCTCCTGGCAGGCTGCTGCTCGTCGACCCTCTTGCTGTGGCTGGGTGAAACCGAGAGTGTCAGAGAAGGGAGGCAGAGAGATGGGGGAGGACTCTCCTTCTGAGCCACCCAACCTGAAAAGATCTGTCCATGCTCCATGAGCAAAGGCATTGAACTTGAAATCACAGGCCCCAGTTGAGATGTTCTCAAACCACCCCCTGCTGCATCGATTTTTTTTTTTTGCATAGGACTAATTTTTTAATCAGAGTGATGTAGGACATGATCAGAAGCAATTAGTCTGGCAGAATAATTAATGTCAATCAGCCTGGTTTATAGGTATTGGCCTTGTCAATCAAACCTGATATTGTGTGTTGGTGAGATTGCTTTCAGTTCTCAAAGGTAATGCTTTACAGAGAACTTTTCTTTCCTGAGATGCTCATTAAAATAGTGCAAGTCCTTCAGGAACGAACTAAAGGACATAGTTAAAAGTTCCGTAGGCCCTGACAATTACAAATAGATCCTTTGCTAAATCCTGCTTGGTGATGCTGCAGATTAAATGCCAAGCTTGCTACTGTGCTCCTGAGAACTGTGCTAGGTCTGTCTCACCTGTCCTGGGACCAGCGTGCCACTAGCAACATGCCTGCGAAGGTCCGGGCTGGAGGAGGCAGGTATGGCAAGATGCTCAGCCCAGTAAAGGAGCGATTAAATGGGCACTATGGCAAGGCTTAAGCAGGATGAGGGCAGGATTTCTGCCAGGGACATTCTGAAATCTGAAAGGGGTCATTGGGTGGTTTGCAGAGGGACGTTTGGAAAAAAGAGAAAGAAGCAGAAACATGTTGTAAGCTTGATCCTGACCAAAGCAAATGCCCAGGGTGCTGCGGAAAGGTTGGATTTGTAAGTAAGAGGACCTGCTGCAGCTGGGGCATTCCTGGAACCGCTG
>NW_010424295.1:28439-41542 GCF_000710305.1 Buceros rhinoceros silvestris
CTAATCTCTCCACAAGGCCCCAGACATTAGCTGACTGCGGGCATTGGCGACCTTTCCAGCATCCCACAAGAACCCGGGGAAGAAGAACAGAGCCAGCTATTAAAACACATCTCTTCCCTCGCAGGTGCGTGTGGCCTGAACCTGGCGCTGCTCTTGTTAAAACACAAATCAAAGAGCATTTCCATTGCCTGTGTTAGAATGGCACAGGCACAGCTGCTGTGAGCACTCACCGCCTTCTGAATCCTGAACCCTGCAGAACTCATCTTCTTTACACATAATAGCATGGATATAAATTCCTGCTTTTGAGAAAAACGAATGAAGGAAGAACTCCATCAGGCGGAGCCCTTGGAAAGTGCCTGGCAGAGGTGTGAGGTGGCAGAGAGAGGATCTCACCAGCCACAGAAGTGATGCTCAGAAGTCCCAACAGCCGGGAGCAAGGGTGGCACAGTCTGCAGGGTACCACTGGTATTCCCAGCAGAAAACACCTGGCCTGTTGACAGCTTGGGAGGTGTAAGACTAACGGCTATCCAGTCTTCATGAGCAGTGTAGTGCCAGCTCCTTCCTATGCGGAGCTGGCGAGGGCTGAAAAGCTGGTCTCCATCCCACTGGCTTTTATAGGCCTCCCTGGGTCTGAGGAACACTGACATGTTATTCAGTATCTCATCAAATATTACAGTTCAGCCAGCAGGTCTCTAAGTTGTCACCGTTAAATTTATCTGTGGTTGCTGGGGCTCGTATTATTAGACTTTGGAGCTGTATAATTTTATCCTTACTGAATGGTTTACAGTCCTTTGCCACAGCCTGTGTAGCCAGGACACACATCAGGCTGAGCTCTACTCCGGTTACCAGCAAGCTGGGAGGTCAAGCTGTGCAGTGCTCCACAGCCCCAGTAGCCCTGGCCTGCAGAGAGCTGCTGCGACATGCCAGGAGCAGGGAGAGGGTACCCACCGCGTGGGAGCAGAGGGGCGTTTATGACACATCTATTTCCATGGTACAAAGTCATACATTGACATTATGGTGGAAGATCCTTTGCCCGGTTATCACTTGAAGATATTGCTCCTTGTTGGACGCTGGTCATGGGACATTAAGTATCAATGAAAGATGACTTCTAAACTAGGGACTAATCCTCCGTCCAGCGCAGAGTGGTGGTTATGGTCCCAGAACAGATTTGCTTCACTGCATTGGTTTTTTTTTTTTTCATTTGTTGCCCATTTGGGCAAGGTGGCTGATGCCTCTGCCATGATCTCGTCCCTGCTTCCCAGCCTTTGCCCTGCAGCTTTCCTGATGTCCTTGGGGGGCCACTGTAGACAGAGCCACGCTCTTTAATCCCTAACTGATGTGGGAAGAGCATGGCTCAGAGACAGAAGATGAGGCTGTATAATGCTCAGCAAGAGCATGGGGATGCCAGTTGTTCTGAGGACACGGATGCTGGAGGGAAACATTAATATTCTCCCCACCATCTGTTGCACCAAAGCAAAGGACACCGAAATAAACTTCAAAATCCTCCGTGAGGGAGAAAACTCTGGATGCTATTTCTATGGCAAGCTGTTTCAAGACTTGCTCAAATCATCTTTCTCCTTTCCAAACGCAGCATTTTTTGGAGATGTCCTGCCTCGGGGAGATGGGTTTGGTAGCTGTGAGGCTTGTAGGAGTGTGATGGTACATGCTGGAGGTGCACGGCGTGCTCCAGCACAGCCAGCTCAGCTTGTTGCTGCAGATGAGGACGAGACAGAAAGCGGGCGGTCTC
Source organism: Buceros rhinoceros silvestris (assembly GCF_000710305.1). NCBI lineage: Eukaryota > Metazoa > Chordata > Aves > Bucerotiformes > Bucerotidae > Buceros > Buceros rhinoceros. The sequence continues at coordinate 30,187 of NW_010424295.1, forward strand.
CAAAGCAGCCAGCCGAGATGAGGCAGGGAGCTGCAAGCTGGCAGTGCTTGTGGAGCAGTTGGTTCCCGAGCGGGTAGCAGCACTTGAAGCTTTTGGACATTTCCTGAAATGTCTGAGGGAAGGAAAGAGAGGTTTCCCCCAAAACGCCTGCAGATTGCTTGAGGCCGTTGTATTGCCCTGTCTCCTGCTAAAAGCCCTTCCACCAAGGATCCATCTCTTCCAAGTGTTGATGTCCTCTTTCCAGGAAGAGATCAGAAGGAAAATTTTATGATGATTTATTCTTTATTTGGCATGTGGGACTCTCCCAGGATAAGACGCTTGCTGTCTGTGGCCCATTCCTCTGTCTCCTAGGATGTGCAGGTAAAGATTTATGCTATTCCAGGTGCCAGCCTCACCGGAGAGATTAATGAGAGATAATTTCTTACAAAGAGGTTTATTGAGTTCTCTGAGTTCATTCACCAGCTGTGAAGTGAAACATCTGAAAACAGTTTTTGAATACTAAGTTCTCCCTGGCACTAGTGCAAAAAAGGGAAACAGTGCCTTTTTCTGCTTGCTGGGCAGAGCAGGCTCCATGTGCAAAGCCCTGGGAGCGGAGATGCTGGGTTGTTAGATGCCTGCTGGCACGGCCCACCTGGCGTGTGGGAGGATGTGCCTGGCATGCTCAAGGTGCCATGCTCTGCTTCTCAGCATCCTCAGCCCTGCGAGCTCCTGCGAGCTATGCGTTATTATTTCACAGCAGATTTGGAGAAGTGGTGGAGCCCTGGAGACCAAGGCAAGGGCGATCTCTCAGCCATGGCAATGTAAAGACGCTAGGAAGTGGGTTTGTGGCTATGGCACCCTGCAGACCTCATGTCTGCTGGCCTTATGGCCCGCAATGTTGATTTGGTGCCCTAGCGATATCTCTTCTGCCACATTATGCTCTAAGGGTGAAGAAGGAAGGTCCTTCCTCAGACCTCAGAACGAGCCAGTCCCCGGATTGCATGTGTCTGGTGCAGGGGGCAGAGCACATGCCAGCATCGCCCGGCAAAACAGTGTCTGGCTGTACGGTCAGAAACGGTGGAGTTTTGCTGCAGCTGGCTCCTTTGAACAGAAATCACTCTTGCTTGGGTTGCAGGAAATTGCTTGCAATTAGTAAACTGCCTTTTAAAAAAAAGCCTCCCATTAGCAATTGGGCAGGTGCCCCTGGGGTGTATTTTTGCAAATATTGGCCACGACGCGCGAATCGTGCTCCTCTCCCACCTCAAGCACATCCCTACCCCTGCCAATGGATCGTTCTACTGATCTTTACCTCTGTGGCACTCAGTGTACCGTACTTGTAGTGTTATCTGGGAAGAGCTGATGGGGAAACCTTCTGGCTGCTAAGGACAGATTTTGGGAGATGATTGACCTCAATGTGTGACAGCAAGTCCTCAGTGAGCCACGGTCAGCCTGTGGGTGTTTCCCCTGGGGTCCATCAGTGGGAAGGATCTGGGCATCTTCTTCACTTATTTATTTATTTACACTTTGATGCCCCTTCCTTTGAGGGGACTTCTCCGCTTATCTGCAGCATTTTTCCTTCAAAACCCCCCTCCTGACAGCACCTCAGCAAACAGGACCGCCACTTCTTCACATCCTGAGGAACAACGTGCAGAGATACACTTGCAAATGCCTTTTGCACACATGAAAGGCTGTAACATCAGGGGAGCTCACATAAAAACGAACTACAGTGTTTGCTCTTCCCTACCACTGCTTTTTGTCTTCAAAAACCTGTAAAAGGGGACAATCAATATACCTTGCCAGGGCCTTTTCAATGCTTCCCGAGCCATTATGGTCATAATGCTTCCTCAGGCTGCCCTGTCAATACATTTGAGACTCTGAACAGGTCAAAACCACATAAAATCCTTATTTAGGTGAAATTAAATGAGCACGCCTGAATCGGTAACGTAAACCGATATTATCCTTCAAGGATGCCAGGCCTAAAAACCAGACACAGCTGAATAATCCAGGGCATTCAAAGTTAGGATTAAATTAATGAGAAGCGCAAACTTTTGCCACAGTCTTATCAGGAGGAATTTAGGAGGATGGGAGTTGCTGTTTCAGCGCTCTGGACATCTGCCCTTTGTTTTTTATTGCAGCATTGGCCTGGGCTAAAAAAAAAATTGCAAAGAATCTGGGACAAGCAAGAGGAAAACAGTTATTGGCATGAATGCTCGGTCTCCCTCCGCTCAAAAAATTAAACCAGACTGAACAAAAGGAAGAAACTCTACTTACTTGCATGCAGTCTGGGGTGGCAGTGGCTGGGGCTGCACGGGTGGCACCAAGATGCGCGAGGAGGGAGTGGGGGTTTTGCAAAGGAAGGGATGGGGGGCTTTTTCACCTTGCCCCGTTAAATACAACCTGACAGCCTTGATGCCTCTCCGCTGTACGCTGTGTGTGCACACAAACACCCAGCACACCGAGGAGGGAATCAGGGTGGTGCAGGTTGGGATTCAAAGCATCCTGCTGCTCTGCTGCCCGCAGGACGGCATCTCCCTGCACCCTGCTATGGTTTCCCCGCAGCCCAGGCAGCTTCTGCCCCTCGCACCTTCCCGGGGTTATGTTAGGAGGTGATGCTCTCAGGTACCTGCAAAGCAGCAGCAAGTATTTTTGCTGGAGCTGGGACTTGCTGCTCCCCAGCCACTCATGAGCAGCTGTGCCCCGGGGCTGCGAGCCTCTGCTCTGGGAAGAACCAGGGTGGGAACAGTAATTAAACCTCAGGAAAAAGGAGCAGATGCGGGGCTGGGAGAGCAGCCTGGCTCCAGGCACCCTGCTCTTGGTGCGTGGTTGGCCAAGTCTCTCTCTGCGGAGAGAGCTGGCCTGCCTGCAGTGCACGTGCACATTCTTGTGCTGCATTGCCCCAGTGGGTGTCTTTCTTCTCCCAAACCCTCTCAAGCATTTTCAGACCCTGCAAAGACCCCAGTGCCAAGCTCATGTGGAGAATCTGGCTGCAGAACCACAGGGCACTTTTGTCTCGGTGCCTGATGCCAGCTACCCTTCTCCCAGCCTTTGTCACCTGCCAAAAAGAGATCATCAGAGGACAAGCAGGACACGTGAGAGCTGCCAGGACCCTGGGAAAGAAAAGCTACAGCTCACACCCCACGTGCCTTCCCAGTGCCCTTGGCTGTGGAGCACGCTGGCACACAGGTCAACACAGCAGCAAGGTGCTTGTGCTGCTGCGTGCTGGATGTGAGCTCCCAGGAGGGTAAAATAACAACCCAAGGCAGCGAGGAGAGTGGTGGTACTGCAGGTACCATGAGGCTGTTGGGGCACAGGAACCGGATCCAGGCTCTTCTCACAGATGGTGTTGTGCACGCAGCAACACAAGCCCGTTGCTGCATCTTCATCCAAATATTTGATACCAGGACAGGACCCAGGTGGATTTGTCTGGGTTCCATGCTTCACAACAGCCTGACATGGACACTTTGCTCCGGATGCTTGTGAGCTCCTCGTTGCATTCCACAATGCTTGGGAAGCAGATGGATTCAGTCCAAACCCAGCTCTCCTTGGTGGGCTTGTTTGATGGGGCTGAGCGGCGTGGTGGTGCCTGTCCTTTTGCAGGTGCTGGCAGAGTTATTTGTGAGGGGTGTTTGCAGCCGTTGGAGAGCTGGGGCGGGGAGTTCACTGCACAAATCACCCATCTGTGGACTTCTCCACAGTGAAAACAAGAGGATAATGTCCAGAGAGCATCAGCTGAGAAGGAGGGAGACGATCTCACAGCAAGATCATGAACTGGAGAAGACAATGGCAAGCAAAGCGCTGCCTTTTGGGGGGCCTTTTCTGGGCTGGCTGTGGGCATTCTGCGTGGAACACCAGCTTTGACCGACAGCCCGGTGGCTCTTGTGTCACTTCAGCTTGCTGCCAGTGTTTTCCCCATCATGGTGGCTGCACTGTGCCGGGTTTGGAGATGATTTGAGTCAGGGACACTGGTTCCCAGCCACTCAGCCGTGTCCCTGCCAGCTGGGCGCGAAGGGACAGGGATCTGGGTCTGAGCTCAGGGCAGCCCACGGATGCCTGGGCAGTTACGCCGCCCTTGGGGAGGTGGGCAGAGAGCTGTGTGGTGCAAGGCGCTGGGAGAGGCTTGATGTCTCCAGGACAGCAGCATTCTGTGATATTTATCCAGCCTCTCTTGCTCTCATCCCTACACCGATAGCTCTGCTTTAAAAGCCGCAGGCTGTGAGATTAATTGGGCTGTCAATTCTTTTTCCAGCAAATGAACTATCCAGAGAGTTTTTTCCAAGGTCCTATTTTCAGTGGTCAGAAATGTCATTTCAATATTTGGGGAGAAATATAGACGGGAGCTTTGGGAAACAGAATTTATGTCTTACTTGCTGTGTTTTAAAGCTGAAGCTAGTTGGAGCAAAGCTTAATGGCCAGGGAGCCGGTGTGTTTGATTGCGTTGAATTACTCCATAGCCGCAGGGCGAGCTGAGCCCTCAGCGATGCACGAGTTTTCCTGTGGGGTGGGGGGCAAGTGTGAGACTTCCCACCTAGAAGGAGAAGTGGGCTCTTTGGTGTCATCTTTGTATTCAGGTGAAAACTTTTCTTGCCCCTGGAGTCTAAATGCATCAGTGAATCCTTCCTCAACAGCTGCTTTCATGAGCCTGCTCCTGCTCACCCCGCAATGGGCTGGCTGCTCACCCAGCACCTCCGCAGCTTTGGGGGGTGAGCAGCCTGGTGGAAGTCTGTGCTGAAAGGGGGGCTCTGTCTCCTCTCCCCTCCCATCACCGCTGCGGAGGCTTCCTGCCTTCGCCAGTACCTGAGCCCAGCAGTCAGCGTGGCTCACCGCAGTCAGGCTGTTAATATCTAACTAGAAATTAAGCTTTATTAGCCTAAATGCAGTTGCATTTTCAACAGCCCACTAACCTTTTCCTCTTGAATCTTTGCTTATTTCTTTAAAAATCCACTTTCATTCTGAGACTGTCAGATTTAATCCTTTTAAAATATCCTCTTCCCTGGTGAGGCAGCAAGATTTCCCAGGCAGCCCTGGAACTTGTAGATAAGATTTTACTGGAATAAGACATCCAGATGAAACGAAGGCTCTATTTAAAGCAGCCTTTTGGGGGGTATCCCACTTTGTCCGTGTTTGTCTATAACTTCCAAGAATCTGTTTTCTCGCAGGACAGCTCATTTGAACTTGGCTGGACAAAAATGAAAGCTCCTTCTGCTTTTCAGCTGAGAGTCCTGAACCCTGGTCATGAGGTGGGCTGGGAAGCCCGCCTCTGGCAGCCGTCCATCCCCGTGGGGAAGCTCCATGCCTGCCACACAGCTCCAGAAGGCTCTGCCGGGACCTGCTGGGCTTTTCCTTGCTGATGAAGACCACAAGGGGCCAAAGGAAGGAACTCACAGTGCAGTCGTACCAGCAGCCTCCTTTGGCAAATGAGCCCGTGCTGGTCACCTTCTCCACCAGGATGGAGATGATGCTCCACCTCTCCAGCCCCACCAGGTGAGCTCTGTTGGTCCTCCTTTTTTATCACGGTGAAATGCATCCCATTACTACTATGGGTTGGAGCACGTGTTGATCCCAGGTTCTAGGACTGATAACGGCTGTGAGCATCCATGAGCCTGCTGGAGGGACAGTGCGCAGGGTGATGGGACAGCTGGGTGAAGTCACTGGCACAAGTACACTAAAGGGGAGCAGTTTGGTCTGGCTAGGCTGGGCATGTTAACTCGAGAGGACAGAGCACCACCCACTGATGAGCTTCACCCTTTCACCTCGCACCCCTGCTCACCCTGCAGAGTGGCTCCAGCCCTGCTGGAATGAAGGCCGAGCTGGTGGGGTGGGAGGTGGCCTCTGTGTCACAGGTGGGCTCCAGCATCACGGCCTCGAACAGCAGAAAACCAGGCAGCGGCAACCAGCTGCACATGGCTCTCACGTTCAGTGGAACTGTGAGCTGGGATGTTCTTCCTCGAGGATGGATAGGTTTGCTTTTTGGGAGAGGTGGGGGGTTATTTGTTTGTTTATAGTGAATTTTATGGCCAAATAAGTATGTAACTACCTACTCCTGGTTCACTAAAGCCAGCCATAAACACAATGCCAAACAAGCGTGTGGAAGTATGCCTATATTTCAGGGAGGGCGTCGCCACTTAGAGATATGAAGCATGGTTAGATTAAAGGCTTAGCGGCTGCAATTAACCTTCCTGCAGGGATGATTTTCTTGCTGAGCTTTACCCAGCAGCAAGCTCTGCAGTGCCAGCATTTCCATCGCAGTACAGGGAGCTGCAGCAGGGCCCCACAGCACCATGTGCCCCCACAAAACAAAGTGCTAGTGAGCACTAGTGAACACAACTCGAAGTTGCCCCTTCGAGTATTTCTGCCCTCCTCGGCAGCTTGGTGCTGCCCCGTTCAACACAGAGAGAAGCGTTTTGCCCTCAGACATGATGGCAACTGAGGGATGCGCAGCCCAGGGCATCCAGTTGTCCACACTGGCCCTGGTACCTGCTCTTGCTCTGATCAGTTTGGAGACATTCAAGATGTGTTTGCAACACCACGTGGATTTGTCCTCTCCTGGTCCAAGCTTTGCATTAGTGTTTAACACCCTGGGCACAGCCACATGACCAGGGAACATAGGACGTGTTTCAGTGCAGTAGCAAGACCTTGGCACCAGCCACCTTTGGAGCATGAGGACAAGCCAGGGGGTGCAAAAGCCACCAGCTGCATTACCCCCACCAGAGTAAAGCCAGCTCTTTGTATTCAATGGGAAGACAGGGAAAAAAAAGAATTCAGCTAATCAGGCAAGAGCAAACCTCCTCTTGGCCTCGGTACCAGGTCCCACAGGGCAGCTGCTGCAAATATCTTTGCTCAGCCAGGTGGGCACAGGCATGTCCTGGGGGAGAAGAGCTGTTGAGGCTCAGATTAACACTCTGGTTTCTGGTAGAGGAACATAGTAAAGAAAGCAAAAGCCATATTTCTGCTCACCTTTAAAAACAGCTCTGCTGACAGGGAACTCGACTGTAAAGCACTTCGCTGTCCAAGGATGAAAATTGCTAGATGAAAGCTTTGTATGTTATTTTTGCTTTCAAGTACAACTGTTATCATTTAAAGCGATCTTTAGTGCCTGCTTTTGACGTCTTCTTTTCAACCTTGCAGGCTTATTTTCATTGGCCTGAAGAGTAAATCTGGCCATTTCCCAGCTGAAACAATTTTGTGATAGGAATTGAGGCAAGGTCAAAATTAAAGCTAATACAATATTGTTTGCAACCGTTACAAGGAAATGGAGTTCAGATGAAAACAAACGTAACGAGCGCCCAAGAAAACAGCCAGAAAGTTACCACACCAAACTGCTATACTTTTTCATTACAACAGCAGTGCTCCCTTTGAGCTGCCCATAAATTTAGAGGTCTTTAAAAAGAGAAAGCAAGCACAAGTCAAAAAAAAAAAAAAAGATCAATAAGAACAAGGGAATGAAAAGCAGCAAGGCTGGGCTCATATATAGGTTAATGTCAAGCTCTCGATAATTACACCGTCACCACTAGGGCACTGGCAGGGTTTGGGAAAATAAATGCCGCTCATTAAGTCCTGCCTGCTCTCCTTGGGATCCAAACAGAAGGATTTAAACCAAAACGCGACCAAGTTGTTTTGGCCCAACGGCAGAGCAAGCAACCCAAGAGGTGACTCTGCTCTCCGACTGGGAGGTGATGTCCTCAGCCAGGCCAGCAGCTCTCCAAATTGTGCTCTGGCTAGGAGCAAATCTGCTTTCTGATGCTTAGATGAACCTGAAAATCAGGGCAGAGGTGTTTTCTTCCAGAAAGCTTTCATGGGCAAGTGGGCAGTGAAATACTGAGCAGTCACTTACCGGAACAGTGGTTTCCCTCAGATGAGCCAAACTGCCTGGAGAAGGGTGAGGAAGTGGCAGCACTCCTGAAACAGCCCATCCACAGCAGGTCCTGCCTCTCCAAATAGAAATCAAACAAGAGATCATACATGCAGGGGCCCTTGGGCCAGTCTGAACAGGACAGGACATTAAAAATGTGCTCTGTACCACAGCCAGGGATAATGGTCCTACCTGGAGCCTCTCGCAGAAAGCGCCAGCAGAGTCTCGAGGTCGACCCCTGGCATTTGAGAGTCAAGGGTACAAAGGCTCTGAGGTGGACTGTACTCCAGCTGAGAAAGAGATATTAGCAGCATATGAAAGAGTTAGAGGTGCTCCAGCAGTGATTGGTACTGAAGCAGAGCTCCTCCTGGCGCCATGATTACCAGTTCGACTCCACACTGGGGGGACGAGTCTGCACCAGTCCGATCTGAAAACTGTGTGGGATGGGATAGCTTTCACTCAAGGACATGGAAGTATTCGGTGGGTGCTGCTGAAAGATGATGAAGCGCAACGTGTCCCTCAAGGGAATTTAGCTCTGGGTGAGAATACTCGATTTAGAGCTGCATGATGTAATCGCTGCAGAACACTAGCAGTGTTTAGGTGTCTTTCGGGATAACATAGTGGTGATGACAGGAGCCAGCCTCACCGAGCGGCATCCAGGAAGATCTTGAGATGAGCCTGTGAGCTCAAACCACAATGGATTTCATAACATCTTTCCTGCCTTGACAATATTGACGCGATAGATGGAGATCCACAGTCATGAACTAAAGGAACTAAGTGAACGTCTCCGTAGAAAGAAATCATAAACTAGTGATGGAACGGTGTAAATGGTGTGGAATAAGGAGTGCAATGTCCTGGTTTGAGTTAGAACAGAACTAATGCTGCTCAGTGATTTTACTTTTCTAACTTTACTGACCCTCGGCACCACCTTCATTCAACCACATCTGCCTTCCCCTTGCAAAGCACAAATCTTTCCTGCCCGCAGGAGGATCCGCTTTCTCTTTTCCAACTCTGCTTAATTCTCCTCCTTGGAACAGTGGCATCTATACCAGCATTGAAAATTTTCTTATTACTTTGCTTCTCACCCCAATTTCCTGTACTTCTCACAGCATCTTCATCACAGACACCTTTCCCTTCCTTGTTTTCCAACAGTTTTCTTGTTGTTAACAGCTGTCAGGCTAAACTTCTGACAAAACTGTTTTCTTCCCTGTTTCTTAAACACCTCTCAGAGCTCTGTGGATTTCCATTCATCTAGCTATTGTTTTTTCCACCCAGCCAGTTTTGCTGGTAATTTCCCCTAATTTATCTCAGCCCTTTAGAAATACCTAGTAGCTGTATTACTGGCTGGGACTGCCTTCTCTTTGCTCGTCCTGACTATAAACAGACCGTGTTCACTACTCCCTAAGCAGTTACAGCTTCTTTAGCAATTGAACCCTTGCAGCAATACAGCATCCTCTTGGCTTAGCGGCTTCTGTACCAGGAAATACCCATCTGAACCCTTTGGGAACTCTCCTGATGCTCGCCCCAGTCCCCCACATCCCTGATGGAGGTTTCCCCACAGCATCACCCCCCAGACCCCGCAGGAGGGAGGTTGCTGGGACCAGACACAAATCTCTGCTTTAACTCAGTAGAGTTTTTCATTTTATTTGGAGAAAAAACAATCCAGAATTGTCTGATGATGCCACATGAATGAACAGTCAAAAGGTTTTTATTACAACACCCTTTTCCCAAAGTGCCCCCAGCAGATAGTCCTTGAGGCTTTCAGGCTCCTCTAAAGCCACTTGCAGCATCTTTGTGACACTAAGCCGTAGTGCAGCAGGGGCAGGAAGCATTTCCCAGCTCTGTACAATTCTCCTACAACTATACACCAAGTGGCTGGGCCCCATTTGCCCTAGATCAGCTGCAATCCCCAGCGCAGGCTCCTGCACCGATCTTGTGTGGAACAGCTGTTAAGTATTTTCACTGTGAGAGGAGTGATTTATAGCTCAGGGATTTAGTGACATCTTTTGCTTGTTAAGTCATCTCTTTCTCACCCAAGGTGTAGGACTTCGTGTCTTTCTAACAAGAAAAAAATTTGCTTTTTATCTTCCCTTCTCGCAACAGCATCTTACAAGTCTTTTTTCTGTTGCATCTTCAGCACAGCCCGGGAAGACCTGCTCCTCAGAGCAGGGGAGGAAGGAAAACCCAATCCTTTCAGTCTACTTTTCTCTGCCAACATGCTCAGACCCTTTGGAAGCTGGAGATGGGGTCATGGGAAAGGATGCAAATTACTTTGTTTTTTACAGCATTTCTTCTCCTTTCACAGTGGCTGCCCTGGCTGGAGCCACCAGCTCACGTGGAAACTCACAGCAGCATCAGGGCACATCTGCTGGGGTTCACCTGCACCCCATCCACTGCACCTCGAGAGCTGAAGTAAAGCCTCACCATCGCAGCTCTGCTTTGGGCAAACCCCAGGCACAGGAAAACCCAGCCCCAGCCCTGCTGCCTTTAGAGCTGAGAGGCCTCAGCTGGCCCCAGGGATGCCGCCCTGGTGTGTAATGAGCTGAGCCCGGCTCCAGCCTCTGCAGCCCTTCCCTGCTCCTTCCCCACAAAAAAAATGTTTGCACACAAGAACAGGCCCTGTGGAAAGAAAATATAAAATAATAAAGACTGATTTGCCTTTCTGTACCAATTCCAAACAACCTTTAGTGCCAAGAACAATCATAAATCTATTTTTTTTCCCCCAGGGAAGTCTTTCTCCCTTGCCCCGGTACCAGTCCCAGTCTGGGCAGTTTTACCCTAGCCCTTTGCTGTGGTTCACCTTGTCCTGCCACCTCTTTAGCTCCTGCCCTGTGGGGGTCTCGCAGGGCCAGCAAATGGGAGCGACTTTGCAGCCCTGCGAGAGTGCAGGGGGGTTACTGCCACTTCTCTCTGCGGTGCGATGGCCGGGAGCATTGCTGTCATATTTTACACACGGCTCAGTCAGTATTTGCTGGGGTTTGCGCTATATATTTTCATTACTGGAAAGAGCTGAGGGCTAAGGATACTTAAACTGTAATAAATACATAAATTGTTGCTGAAGACTCCCAAACACCGTGATGGAGGCCTGGGGAAGACACAATTACCTCCCAGTGTAATTGAAGCCCTTGGAGAGGTCACTTTATTTCCATAGCCCTTAATTTTTTATGACGAATGGTTCCTAATATGTGCCTGACAAAGATGCTCATACGGTGTTGCTAAGTGAGAATATGAGCAAAGGGAGGGAATGAGATTACGGCGCTGCAGAGAGCGACACTCCATCTTTCCCAGCTCCGCTGCTGATGCCCTCCCTGCCAAACCCACACTGGGGCGCGGGGCAGCTGGAGTTCCCCTCTGTGCAAAAGGATGCCAGCAGCGCAACCTCACCTTGTACACCCAACTTTGGGCACCCTAAATCTCCCCTCCTGGCATGCCAGGGCCATAAGGAGGAGGGGGTGAATACGCTGCGTGGGGTAGGTACCCCCCGGGGACACTGGTGGGTGCCCCAGGGGGCTGTGGGGCAGCTGCCAG
>NW_010424295.1:41677-55078 GCF_000710305.1 Buceros rhinoceros silvestris
GGGGGCCGCCGGCGGAGCCGACTCCCGGCAGCGGTGGCATATGCTCGCCCAAATGGTCCTTTAAAATCTTCCAAACAACTAATTAGTACAACCTGGATTGTGTTTGTTGCTAATTTGTGAACAGAGAGAGGGAGAGGAAGAGGAAAAGTGAGCGTGTGACGACCCAGCTGGGGGGTGAGCGTGTGCCCCGGGCTCACAGACAAACACACGGTTGTCCCACAGGGCCAAGGGATGGGAACTTTTGGTGGGGGAAAGCTGCTGGCAGAGATTTGCACCTCTGGTAGGTGGGCAGGGAGCCCCTCCACTGCCCGTGCCCTGAGCGGGGTGATGCTCTGGGCATTCCCATGTCCGGCACACGCTGGCAGGCATGGGGTGGGTCGGAGAGAACCGTGTCCCTTGCAAACGTAGAAGCTGCTTTTGTGGTGGTGCTTTATCTGCTGTGTTAACTCTTTGCGACTGCAAGTTCTTTAGCTGTGAAACGGAGCTGGGTGTCTGGGTGGAAGGTACGGACAGCTCCATTTTTCAGAAGTTTATTGTCCTCGATTAATTATATGACCCTCTTTGGTTACAGGCTTTTATCTTTGCCTGCTGCTCGTTTTGCTGTAAATCTCTGTCCAGGAGTTTTGACTTGTGGGGTACCATGTAATTTGGTTCTGTATGTCCATTAGCACTTTCTGATATTGTAGTAAAACCCTTTTGCATAAAAGTAGCTATTCATTTTCCTGCAGCAAGTGTAAAAGACAACCAATGTTACCCATAAAAATAGCAGTTTATTTCAGCAGCAAGTGTCTCCATGGGAAGAGAAGCATCGTTTGAGGGCAGCTGCCTGGAGTGCTCAGGAAGTGCCCTCTTGCAAGGAAAAAACAAAGTCCTGAGTAGGTACTGCTCAGTCCCTGTGAAAACAGGATGCCTGGTGTAGGCTGTGTGAGCACCCCAGGGACCTGCCAGCCCCTGTCACTGGGGACCCTGGTGGCCCCAGGCCCAGCGCTGCAGGAGCAGTGGTGTGCCACGATGCAGAAGCACAGGAGCCAAGCTCTTCTCAAACTGGTGTGAAAGGGCATATTTTGTTTTTTCTTCCTCTCCTCAGCCTGAATAAGCTCAGGGTGGTGTGTCTGGAGGCTTTCCTTAGCACTGTTTGTTGCCATCTCCCTGGCCATAACAAGCACTTTCCATTTTAGCCCAGCTAATAAGTGACAGACTCTATCACTGGGCTCATCACCGAGGTGACTGGCTGATATTCTCCGGCATGGATGGACACCGGGCTCCTCCTTAGGCAGCACCATGGGTGCTGCTGACACGCGGTCCCGGCGGCACCAGGGGTGCAGGCAGCTGCTTTGCTCCCCAGTCACAATTAGGCATTCCGAGAGGGTTCGTGTCAGAGGATGTAATTCCATTCCCACACGTTCCCCAGAGAAATGAGAGTTAAACAATGAAAAGATTGATTTTCCAATGAATGCCAATTTGTTTTCTAACCGGAATATCAAATTACAGAGGGCTGGGAGGAGGAGAGCACAGCACAGTGCAAGAGGGGACTTGTTTTAAATGGGCAAACAATTAATTCCCAGATTCATTACAGTGATTGTAAGCGAGGGTACATGAAACAGTAAACGCATTTAATTTGGAGCCTTGCATTTCCCCTGATGAGATCGGGAGCTTCAATATGCTCTTGCCATCCTCGAAGCTTCCCTTCCCCTGCAAAATTTAATTACCTCGTCATTACTTCAGGAAATTGATGGGAGGCTGACATGAGGCTGGAAACTTCACACCATGCTCCTCAAATCGCCTCCCCAACCCTGCTGCAAGGGCTATCGAAACGGGGCTGGATGGCACCTCACAGCCCCCTGGCTCATCTCCCTATCTGTGAGGAGAAGGGTGCCCTCGCTCCGCTGGGTGTCCGTGGCACCTCTGCGGGATGGAGACCCCAGCCAGGCCAGGGCTGGATGCCCCAGGCTGATGGCAGAACAGCAGCACACGGCTCCCGAGCTTGCCTTGATGTGGCAGTGGGCAGTCAGAGTGTGTGTGACGGGAGTCCCGGTGGCAACAGCAGCAGTGGGAGCACAGGGCAAGACCCCTACACAGATGCCTCCCTGCAAACAGGCACGGAGAGGATGGTTGTGCCTGTCCTGGTGCTGCTCTCTACTCCACCCCCACCAGAGCAGCTCAGTATCTCCTGATGTGGCTCCTGAGGACACTGGTCACTTTGCACCACTGGGAGAAGCTCTTCATGGCTTGTGGGCCTGAGGGAAATCAGTAGGATGGGTGTGCATTAAATAAATTCACCCATGGAAACCCAGCTGAACTTCCAGGTAATCACCTAGTGACTAGCTGAAGGGAGCACGGAAGATGCACCACCACGGTCTCCAGGAGACCTTGCACATCCCAGGCATGGCAAGGAGATCAGGTACAAGCACAGCAGGTTTGCACGTGGCTGATGGGACAGGCTCAGAGGACAATGCTGAGCAGGGACACTGGCATTGTCATGGCACCAACCACCCCCCAGACTCATAACCCCACCAATGGCTGGTAAGGATCCAGCTGCCAGGGACTGCTCTCCAGCAGGGAGAGACCAGGTCCTGCTCCCAGAGCAGGCAGCCCTCCAAGGGCACACACCAACCCCCTGGCACCAGTCAGCAGGGACTGGTTTCATCCCAGCAAGGGTAGGGAGAGCGGGATCACTGCTCTCAGGTGCTGATTAACAGGTTTCAGGGCTGGGCAAAGGCGTGCAGCTGCTGCATCCTTCCTACAAAGCCTCAGCAGTGCCTCCAGCGCTCTTGAGGTGCTTTCCCTGAAAAGTCAGCTCCAGACAGAGCTGACAGCAGTGCTGATGCGATAACAGATTTTGTTGGCAATGCTGGTAAACAAGTGCCTTGGAAACCTCGGCTGAAAATAGAGTTGTGGCTGTCTCCTGCTCTCCTAAAGAGAATGGAGCATCCCCCGCTGCCGAGCCACCTTTTCTGAAAAGTCCCAGATAGCTCAGTCTGATGGTGAAAATGCAGCAGTGATGTGTTCTGGATGGGGCCGATGGCTCGGAGCCTTCGCTCTCCTCCCCCAGCAGGCACTGCTATGCAAGGCAGACCTCAGCCACACCTGCAATTACCTGCCCACGTCCTCTAAGACAGATGATCCATTTTATGAGCTGCCGTAAAAGCACAAGGAAACTCACACAAATCAGGCAAAACTACCATTTCCCTGGAATGATCCTTTCTTTTCTCAGCCACAGGGACCTGCGTGGAGCCCATTAGTGGTGCTCCTCAGGGACCCCGGTGATGCTGCGGAAGCTGCCAAGGCACACAGCCCACCACGGGGAGCTGCTGGGAAAGGTCCCAGCGTGGCTGCTCTCCCAGCACACGCATCTCCCCGGGCCTGACGAAGCATCACGGACAGTCTCACTGCTCCGCAAGAGTACCTGGGCACCCCAAGACTCTCTGGAGAGGGGTTGGCTTCCCATAAACAGACCCTTGACCTGCAGTCTGATCCTCTGGCTTCCAGACTGCCCCTCCTGTTAAAAGATATTTGAATTGTGCGCAGTAAGTTGTGCACAGTAGTTTGGGGGGTTGGAGATTGCCTGGGGTTTGGGGAAAAGGGATGTTTAAGATTATTTATTTTGCTGTAAAGCAAATGGTGAAATTGCCCCTGAAGTGCTTGCCCTGGCTCCCCCCAGCTTTGCTTTTGTCTTCCAACCCCACAGGCATGTTGAAACCCTCAAATTTAGAGACCTGCAAGATATGATGCAGCAAGAAAATCAGAGCACCTTTTAGGTATGAAATTAACAGTGTGTAATTAGAATGGCAATAAGGAAAAGTTATTTAATAATTCATTTCTTCTTATGAATTATTCGATGTGTGCTTAACTTCAGGGCTGATGTGTTATTTAGCAGAGAACACCTCCGGAGCCCTCTCAGGGCATCCTCCTGCGCTGCCCGCACCAGACCCTGCTCCCCACCTGCTCCCCGAGGGCCAGAGGGGCGGCACGGGGGAGCTCTGAGCTGGTTTTAGGGCTTCTCAGATGCGCCCCCAAATGCAAATCCTTAAAAACATGGGAAATCTCATTTCACACAACTCATTTCCATCGCGTTGCAGCCACGAGAGATTTCTGCTTCTGCGGTGGGCGGAGAGACCTGCCATCCGCATGCCCGTGTTTATGGTTTGAGCCTCCATTTGCTCTTGTTAACTCGAAGTTACTAAATTTACAGGGAAGCTGGTAAATCAGCCTCGGCCCTTCACCGCGCACGAGATGGTACTTGCAGGCTGGGTTAGTCTCGCAGCGGCTCTGAGCTCAGCTCTCAGAATAAATGAGGTTTGGCTGTAGCCTTGGAGCCATCTGTCCTGCCAAGCTCAAACCCCAGGGGAAGCGTGGTCCTAGAGACACCTGGGCACCGCCTGCCGATGCCAGCCATCGCCCTGCCTGCAGCCTGGCCATGCCTGCCGCATGCCTGAGGCTCTACCCGGCACCAGAACTGCCTGGGCTTTCTAAGCCTCTCAGCCCTATTCCTTTGGACACCAGCTTCCCGGTGAGACGCTGACAGGACCGTCTCTGATTCTGTTTCTTGCCGAGGTGTTTTGCCTGGCCCGGATAGAAACCTCTGTCAAGGCTCATTTTCTCTGAAGCAGATCAGCTTCTCCTGCGGGGCTCGAGCACACCGTTCAGATCATCACCAATTACCAACTCAGCAACACCAGACATATTTCTGTGGCAGGATCTGGCTGACCACGGCCGCTCCCCCCACCCGTTAGATAGTTGGCTTAAAAGATTTTGCCTCCAGGGTGCTGCAGGCCACAGGCAATTACTGCTTTGCACACCCTGCTCTGGCCTCGCTTGCCGGAGGCCACCTCACCAGGCAGATGTCCCTCCTCCAAGTGCTATTTCCCATTGGCCCTGCACACACAGTCTTCTCCCACAGGCTGAACCTCAAGTTCAAGCCCTTGGCACCTTGAATGGTCTGAGCCACTGAGACATCAAACACAAGTCACTGACACGCATCGATGGCCACCCAAGCACCATCCTCTTCACCATCCTCATCACGTCTCCTGCCTCGCTGCTGTAAGGTTGCACCTTTCTGCTGTAGCTTTTGGGGGATCCTTCTGATGTTTGCTGGCTCCTTCCCTCTCCCTCTTCGCCGTCCCCGACATCGCAGTCATTTGTCCCCACTGCTCTCCATGACGAGGGAAGGATGACGTGCCAGGAGCGTGTGCTACTTGCTCATGCCTTAAGCCACTTGGTCGCCACATGTCTCATCTTCAGTCAGCCCATGAAAACCGCAGTGTCTCTAGCCCCATCCTTTGACTCAGCCCCTCCAGGACCTGGCTGCGGCTCTGCAGATGTATTCTTGGTGGCTGGAGCAGTTTCCATTCACTCATCCTTCTCCCCCTACTTGCATTACCTGACTGTGGGTTATCAGCACAAATCCCCCTGCTTAAGTTTGATGTGCTGAGGACTGACCCTGCCGAGGTTTTGGGAGCTGCTCCCAGACACATCCCTCCCACAGGACACTCCTCAGCCCTGGCCTTTGCTGCTGCTGCAGTAGCGAGAAAGCGTGTCCATCACAGTTGTACCTGCCTGAAGATCCAGCCTGGCAGAAGCAGCTCACTGCTTCAGTCACAAATAACTTTTAAATCCATAGCTTTTTTCCCCCCTATATGCCTGTCACTGTGTAAACCCCCTACATTTTTTCTTGGCATAAATCTGTGGGCAATGAACACGCTTCAGCCTTTGCCCTGGACCCCATGGGGAAGATGAGTTTGGAGCATGGAAATGCTCTTCGGGCACCAGTGGGATGGCCAGCACAGCACAGCATATGTGTGCTGGGAAAGCACAGCTATGAAGTCCCCACGATGTCCTGAGGGGCTTTCGAGACATGGCACACCTGCAGAGCATACCAAAGTTGACTCAACCTCTTCCTGGGGTTCCCTTATTCTGGTGTCTCTCCTTTTCCAGAGCTTTTACAGGGACTACACTCGCCCTCTGGCCTTACAAAATTAGATGCATCGGACATTTACATCAGGATATCATTGTTTCTGACCGATATAGCTTCTTTTTTAGCCACATTTTAATTAAATGAATTTTCCTTTCATTTTGTCTTCTTTAGCTGATCAAGAACAACATTAAGAATCAAGATAAACCCAAGAGAAAAAGGTCATTTATAAAGAAATAATTTTCTTTTTTTCCCCTTCTCTCCTACTGGCAAGCATTCAAGCAACCACCCACGGCTGGTTTCAAACTGAATTTAACCAAGTGCCAGTGAAGTGCCTCCTCCTCGTCCTCCTCCTCCTGAAGGACTGCTCCTGCTGCTCTAGCAGGCTTCCGTGCAATGGCAAGCAAGTTACTGCCAAGGCGGGATGCTGCTGCTGGGCCAGCCACGTGATCCCAGGTGGGCACCCCGGAGCGGCAACGGCAAACCTCCACCCTTGCCATATTCTGCTCCATTATCTGATGCAATACCGACGCGTAGTACCCGGGAGGAATTCTCGACATACTGACAGAAGCATATTGATTTTCAACACGCAGAAGTGTATCTCCTCTCGCTCGCTCGCCGAGACAGTGCAAAGGGCAACGCATCCTGCGAGAGCAAAGGCAGCAGCTAAATCCACTCCAAGCGCAATTAGCTCTTCTCCTGTTAGCCCTTTCTCGGCACTGCTGTGCTGTGCCTGTCCTGCCCCCCTCTTTTCTGCTCTGCCACCTGATTTCTTCTCTTCAGGACTGCCTCCTGAAGCGTCCTTGTAACGGCTCGCCAGGCAGGTGTGGCTCCTTGACAGCGTTACCTTACAATGAGATTTTCTGAGCTACTAAGTGGAAAGGGTTTTCCTTCCTCTTCTTTTTGCCCTGCCTGCTGAAAGCCTTTTCATGCAGCATCCTGCTGTTCCCTTCCTCCTGAATTTACGTCTCTGTGACTGTAATAAATTGTGATGAAAATACTGCTCCGTATTTCCAGGAACTAATCGAGTGGGATTGTCCTGCAGCAAAAAGCCAGGGCAGCTGCTCAGAGGAGTCGATCCCAAGGGAGGACCAAGCCGTGCTGCCCATTGCTGGCCAGTGCCCATGCCTGCCCCTGCCTGGCCAGGAGAGCAGGGCAGATAGAGCGGGAGTCCCGGCTTCCCCGGCCTCCATCCTTCCCCCCGCTGTCAGGGACTGACTAAAACCAGCACTTTCAAGCATTAGGTACTGAGAAAAAATGCAGCCTCTCATTTTACCCAGTTTTTAGCCATTTATTTGTTGGAGCTGGTTGCAGCCCAGGCTTGGCATGCAAAGGAGATGTTGTCCCATGGAGGTTCTCCTAGCAGAGTTTGTGACTAGGGAACTGCTAATATCAGCACCAAGATGAAATGATTTGTCATGTTAAGTGCATTTATGGCAGTCATGGTCCCCTTTGGTGCTTCTCTCCCTGCAGCGAGGTGCAATGAATCGTGTATTTCCCCAGTGCAAGCCCGTGCTGCCTGCCCTTGGAGGCAGAAGATGAAGCCTGAGCACCACATGGGTGGGAAAATGCAGGTACTCCTACGAACATCAAGGAAAACACTTATCTACAGCCTGTGTAAGCCAGCAAATCCAGCCACACCTGATCCAACCCAAGGTCCCACACAGCTTTAAAACGTCCTGGGGAAGAAGTAGTGTTTCAGCTTGCTACGTCTAAATCCAGCATCATGCATTATGTATTTCTCACCAAAGTCTGCATGAGATCAATGAGATCGTATCCATCAACAACCCGCTCTTCGATGAGCGCAGCGGCGATGGCTGGGTTGGGGCAGGGCACAGCTTAAAGGCAAAAGGAGTGGAGGGAGAGAAGTAGGACCTAGCCCGAAACTCTGGGCTGCAAATTCATCGCAGCCTGGACGTGGCGATGCTTCCCTGGGTTAAGGCACAGAGCTGCATCCCCTGTGACTTCTGAATTCTTCGCTCTTATTCATACACTATTCCCCACACAGACTTATTTACACACACAAATAAAGCTAGGCAGTGACCCGCTGCTTTATGAAAAATCCCATCATGCCCACTTTAACTGATTTAGTGTGTGCTAAGTAGTTTTCCGAAGACAGGCTTAGGACTGATTCACGTCTCTGTTTTTTAGAAATACAGCACTTGCCTGGACCACGGCAAACTGTCTTCCCTCCAGCTTCCAATTTGCCACAGGGAATGAATTTCAGAGCTTTTTTTCAGCTCATTATTCTAAGCATTTCCCGTTAGGTGTCTGATTAGCGTTTCACAGGCTGTGTTGTGCTATAATATCTGCTTCTGACGTGGGCTGCGGCAGCCAGAAGAGAAATCCATCGCATTTTAGATTGAGATAACAGTTTAATCTGATCTGCACTTGGAAAGAAAAATCTGCCAGGGAAAGCCCAGGTCCCCAAAGGCAGCGTATGAGGCAGAGCCGCTGCTGGCTCCTACAGCCTTCCCTGCAGAGAGGTGACCTGTTCTCAAAAGAAAGGACTGGGAGGCCTTACTTGATGGCCATTATTTTTCAAGTCATCTTTAAGCCTGTGATATGCCCCATGAGCAGGCTCTGCGCCATGAAAGAGAAGGGAAATTAAAGTTCTCCCTGGCTTTGCAGCAGGCTTGAGCCTTAGCACAGAGAAACCTCTGGACATTTGCAAATGCTGCAGGAGGAGCAGCAGAAGCAGGTTGTCCTCAAGAGAAAAACCAGCCCACGGTCTGGAAGACCGCGGAGCAAAACAGGGCAAGCGAGAGCCCCTGGCCCCTTCCCCTGGCCGGGAGAAGCGCCCTCCCTCTGCACACCACATCGACTGCTCACTCTCTGCTTGTCTTAAGCACTACCACACCTATGACAGCCTTGAAACCTCAAAGTTGGATTTAATTTTAAGGTGAGCTTGGCCAAGAGCAGCAAAAAGATCTGTTTGTGTTTGTAGCCAAGAATTTTTAAGTCTATTCCTTTTTTTTTTTCTTCCTACCAGCTGTAGTTATATAGAAAATCTGAACCAAAAAAGCAGGCAAAGATTCTGATTAATCATTTCGTATGTTTGAAGAAGAAATGCTTTGGTTTTGAGTTCTGCTGAAAACAGTCCTTCCATGCTGGGCAAACAGAGTTACCCAGCAACAAGGCAGGGGAAAATAAAGGGAACTGGAGGCAAGATTTTTATTTTTTAACAGAGCCTGTTTTCTCCCTGCTGCCCTTGGCAGCCTCTGCATGAAGATGCAGAGGTGGGTGGCCTGAACTGCTGCTTTTCTGACCACCGTCCTCCTGCCCAACAATTTGGCTGGAGGCTGCTGTGCAACAAGCCCAGTCCTGGCAAGGTGTGGGGGCAGTCCCTGACCATCCATGGATGCTCCATGGAAAGAGACCAGCTCTCAGACTTCCCAGAGCATCCTGTGCTTGTTCCAGCCTGCTCAGCAAGAGATTTTACCCCTAGCCACCCGCTGGCTCTTTAAAGAGAAGTCTGGCTTTGAAATGCTGCATGACAGAAGAGCTCGCCTGGAGTTGTGGTGGAGCGTCTGCGGGTCAATTACACTCCCTGCATAAAAACATCAGGGCATCCTGTCCTTAATCTTTTTTATGGCTTTGCCTGCTAGATTTAAAAGCTTTGTATATAAACAAGCCCTTAAATAAATAGACCTGGAAGTATAAACTGCTCGCATAGTTTCTTACAAAAATGTGTTCAAACCAGCTCGATCTTCGGACAAACTAAATGGATGGAGACCATTAGGTTTCTCCCTGTAAAGTGGCTTTTAGAGACAACCCCTCTGTGAGCTCTCCCGATTTTCCTACCTGTGCTTTTAGATGTGTAGGCAAGTCTGTAAGCATCACTACCAGCCCATATGTCTGCTTAGCTTTTTCCTTTTTCTTCACCCGGGGATCTCATCCGTCCATTGTGCACAGCATTAACTCCTTGTGAGCACTCCTAATTCCTCTGTGTCCTGACAGGGTCTTCGTTCACAACTGCGCAGCCCTTTGGAGGGATGACACTCTGCTCACAATCTGACTGATCATCACTGACCTCAGTCAGCATGATCAAACCCCACTGAATCACGAGTGAGCTATTTTTAGAGGCAGAATCCTCTAACAGGGGTTTTGGGGCTAACCTACGCTCACCCAGGTACCAGCTGGAAGGTGTGAGTTTCTTATTCCTGGCCAGGACAAAGTGCTGCTTCCACACTTTGAGTGATTTTTGCCTCAGAGAAGTTGTGGCTGAGCCACGGCTGGAAAAGGGGTCAGGCACATGATCTACGATATAAGTACAGTTCATTGGAACTCCAGCTGGCATCTTCATAAGCTGGGCATAACTCATCCTCCCAACTTGTGGCTGCTGGGAGCGCTATTTAAAGAGGAGGGGGTTGCACCAGGAGAAAGCGAGTAGAGGTGTACAAGCGAAAATGCATGTGAGGCACCCTGCCAGTTCAGGAGGGACAGGAGAAAGGAGCACAGAGATGTGGGGATGGATGGTGGGAAGCCTGGCTTTTTCTTCAGGACGCTTTACTCTCAGTTTCTTTGTGTTGCATTCATCTGGTCTCTCCGTAACCCCCCTAATCTGGTAGTGGCAGGCAGCAGTATCATCCCCCAAGCCTTCTCTTCTCGGCAGACCTGGTGCTCCTGGCCTCTCCTCATCTGTCCTGCGCTCTGTCCACCTCAACTTGGTGGCCTCTGCTGAACTCCCTCCAGTATATCCACAGCCTTCCCGTGTTGCTCATTGTTGTTGTGTGTCCAGGGCAGAAACAGTGGGTTTGCTTCTCCCTGAGCCTTGCAGCCATGTGGCCAGGCCTCCTTTAGCGATGAAAGGCTTTCCTGGGAGGCTGCCTGCTGCTCCTTAGATATGGTTGTGCCTCCTTGTGTTTGAGCCAGTATCAATATTCAGCCAAGCCTATGGAGAGGAAGATCATTAAAGTGCACCAGTTCCTTCTCTTAGAGAAGAGAAAATCATGCTGGCAGCAGATCTGGGAGCAGTGTAACATGTACTTTCAGGCAGAGGCATCACGTAAATCCTTCCCAGGATGAGAACAGCCCCGAGCATCCCAGGGCAGACAGCCAAACCGAGGCGCTCCAGGCTCTGTAGGGGCAGGGTCTGAAGAGTCCCCTCAGGAGGAGTGTGCTAGGGGTAGGAGAGCAGCCGTACAGAAACACAGGTTGCTAGGTCACTGACCTGCCTGGGCCAGCCTCCCTGGCCAGCCGCCTGCGCGAGAACGTCCACAAACAACCTGGGTTAAATGCTCCACGGGCACTTTTGGTGCAGAGCACTCAGCTTTATTGCAAGTTGTCTTTCAAGAAACACAGGTTGCTAGGTCACTGACCTGCCTGGGCCAGCCTCCCTGGCCAGCCGCCTGCGCGAGAACGTCAACAAACAACCTGGGTTAAATGCTCCACGGGCACTTTTGGTGCAGAGCACTCAGCTTTATTGCAAGTTGTCTTTAAGCAGGAACTGAAGCCACCCGGGCTTCTCTCTCCAGCTGCCCTGTCCCAGGCTCTGTGCCCTGCACTTATTCTTTTGCTGGTCCCCCAGACCCATGTCTTTCTCTCTCCCTCCCAAAGGGCAGGTAACACACTCCCTCTGCGTTTCCTTGGTTCCTTTGCTTGGTCGCGGCTGCCTTCCTGGGGTCCGTCACCTGCAGAACTCTCCTGGACAGATGATCAGGTACTCACCAGTGCTGCCTGACTTAGCATCTCATGCCCAAATCCTTTCAGCATCTGGGCATTTCCCCCTCTTCCCAGCTTGCCCAATGGCCTGAAAGGAAAGGGACATTATCTTTTCAGTCCCATGAAGCAGGCTAAGCATTTGTACGCAGGCCTCTCTGCAACTCAGAAGTCATCATTAGCCTAATTCATTAAGCCATTAATAATGCTAAAGCATGCAAAGTACATTAAAAACCTCTTTTTAAGCAGCAAATTCATCCTGTGGCTGTTAGGGTCAGTGCAAATTGATAAGCGTGACATTAGTGCCGCTGCAGGATTTAAGAGCTCCTGCAGAGCACTGGCCAGCGCTGTCCTCTCTTACCCATAGCAAGATACAGGAACCTCCAACCTGCAAAGCTGCCAAAATTGCTCTGAACTTTACAGCAATCTGCCCCACGAGGCACGCCTGGCCAAAGAGATGTAGTTTTCCCCGTTCTGCCGGTGACAGCATTAGACAAAATTTATGGTGCCAGGGCAGGAAAACGCGAGAAGCATCACCTGCAGCATGGATCCAGCTGAAGGCGTGCCTGAGGTCACGGAGCCCGCACACTTGCCCCAGACACACGCTCAGCGAGCACGGGGGGTTTTCTCTGATCCCCCCTAGGGCAGGAGGTGGGCACAGAGGCTCAGGGCAGAGGCCAGGATGCCCACAGCACAAGGGACGCTGCACAAAGCAGGTGTGGATGGGAGACGGCTGCAAGATGCCCACACTCCCTGGGAAAAGCCAGGCTTGGACTGGAGGAAGAAGGTAGGAAGAAGTTTTCCAGAGAGCTGCAGTTTGGTGCTGGTATGGAGGCTGTTCTTCTTCCACACTTGGTAGTATTTCTTCTGGACAAAGCAATTTGTCTTCTCTCCTGAGAGGTTGCTGCTGAACTTAAGGTGGCAGTTAGGATTGAGTCCATGAGTTTTTCTGGAGAAAACAGATTGCTGTCTTCAAATGGCCCCATTCTGCAGCTTTAGTCTTGGTGTAGCACACGGGGTGAGGAGGCAGCAGGTCTTTATATAGGAGAGCTTTAAGGATCCCTCTGAAGTTCTAAGTAACTTGCTGCTCTCCAACGCTTACTCTTTTTCCTGATGTGTGAAGTTGCGTAGATCTGGCCACCTCAGCAAACAAACAGGTCTGTATCAAGGGAGCCACGTGACAAAAAAATTAAACAATTACTTTTATGGGAATAAGAAATACATCATGCCAAACATCCTTTGGTGTCCTCTATCACAGGCTCTTTGCTGAGATAGAAGCACCTCGTCTTATTTTCTCACTTCCTGAATCTGAAAGGAACATCAACTGACAACTTTTATTCTGCTTGAAAACTGCAAGTGAGGATGTCTTCAGCACGTGGGGGTGCAGCATGGGGCTGGCAGGGCTGCCAGTGCCAAAGGACTCCGTTTTCCATTGCTGCCTTCCCCTGACTCAGGGCATTCCTTTGGAGCAAGCAGTGGGAGCCAAAGAGGAGTGTTTAGCCTCTGCCACTTGTTCCGTTCTCAGGTGATGCTGAGATAATTTCTGTAGCAGTGCACAGCACCCCCCGGAGTTGTGACCCCCCATTACAGGAGGGGCCACCCATCACCCCTTTGTGCATGGTGCTGGCCAGCCAACACCGCCTGGCTCCAAACCCGGCCCTGGGCTCACAAAGCAAGCGTGATCTCCTCGGTGAGGCCTCTGCAGCTTCTCCCAGCGTGAGATAAAAGTGGTTTATCGCCCAGCACTAACAATGTGATTTGCTAACACATTACCCAGGGGTGGCACAATCTGTACTGGTTAAAGGGAAATGTTAAAACTGTCACTTCAG